>NC_134494.1:26297247-26445464 GCF_040206685.1 Ascaphus truei | reverse complement strand
CACCGGGGAGGGGGGAGGTGAGTGGAGCACCGGGGAGGGGGGAGGTGAGTGTGATGGGGGGGAGGGGAGAGGACAGAGAGAGAGGTGTGTGTGTGTGTTGGTCCTTTGGCCCGTCACTCAGCCAATGAGAGGTGTGCGGCGGCGTGCCAAGGGGGCCTGAAGCAGTGGTGTGAGTGTGTGAGGCCAATGAGAGGTGTGCGGGGGCGGCCGGGCCAAGGGACCAATGAGATTGCCGCTAGGGACAGGGAACACACCAGGGAAACATACATACATACAATGCTTTCAGAAATATATAGTAAGATGTATGTTACTTATTCTGGTGTCGAACTTTCCATACTATCACTTGAAATACATGATCTAATTGACTTATGTTAACTAAAGTAAGATACATATATTTTGTATTGTAAAGTATCTCAATACTGTTACTCAGAAAAGTCTTTCATTCAATACACAATTTCAGTGACAAAACGCAAACAAGTTCTACACACACACACTCACACACACTCACACACACACACACACACACACACACACACACACACACACACACACTGCACCTACACACACACAAACTGCAGCCACACACACACAAACTGCAGCCACACACACACAAACTGCAGCCACACACACACACACACTAGACAGACAGAAACTGCAGCTACACACACACTGCAGACACACCTACTTTGCAGCTACACACACTAGACACACTTAATTTGCGGCTACACACACACACACACTGCAGGCAGCACTTGCTTTGCAGCCACACTCTCTCTCTCCCCACAATTCAAGTAAGTCTGTCAGCTCTGTTCACGGAGGGAGGGGTAGGAGTCACAGCCTGTTGCTTCTTCCTGACCAATCCCTGCCCTGTCTGATAGCTGTTTGTTCCTCCTGACCAATCATGTCTCAGAGCTGTTCTGAAAGCTGATTGGCTGGCAATAAACACATTGGAAATAAACACATTGCAAGCTTCAAAAATTCCAGGCATTACTGGTTGGTTAGAATTCCAGGCATTATCCAATCAGAGAGCAGGGATTTCAGTAATGCCTGGAATTTTACTGCTTTAGTCTATAATAATCTATATACAACTAGCTTTTGTACCCGGCTTCGCCCGGGGAATGTATCTCTCCCCCCCCCCCCCCCCCTGCTGGTACATCTTCCCCCGCCGCCACATCTCCCCGTCCCCCCTTCTCCCCCCTCTACCGGCACATCTCCCACCGCCCCCCTGCTGATGGCACATCTCCCCGCGTTGCTACCGCATCTCCCCTCGCTGCCGGCACATCTCCCCGCCCCCCCTGCTTCTGGCACTTCTCCCCGCGCTGCTTTAGGCTGCGGCCACGCTGCCGCTGTGCTCGCTCATGCTTGAGAGTGGTGACGTCACCAGCTCTCCAAGCATGAGCGATCAGTGTCCTGCAATTTTTTTAGAGCAGGAGCGGGGGCCGTGGCTTTTAGGGGAGGGGGCTGTCTCTGTGGCTGTCTGTGTGTGTGTGTGTGTGTGTCTCCATTTTCCCTCTACAACCTTCCCTCCCCTCTCCCCCCCGTTGCTCTCTCCCCCCCGTTGCTCTCTCCCACCCGTTGCTCTCTCCCCCCCGTTGCTCTCTCCCCCCCGTTGCTCTCTCCCCCCCGTTGCTCTCTCCCCCCCGTTGCTCTCTCCCCCCCGTTGCTCTCTCCCCCCCGTTGCTCTCTCCCCCCGTTGCTCTCTCCCCCCCGTTGCTCTCTCCCCCCGTTGCTCTCTCCCCCCCGTTGCTCTCTCCCCCCCGTTGCTCTCCCCCCCCCGTTGCTCTCCCCCCCCCGTTGCTCTCTCCCCTCCATTGCTCTCTCCCTGCCCCTCTCCCTTCCCCTCTCTCCTTTCTCTCCCTTACCCTCTCTCTCTCTCTCTCTCCTTCTCTCCTTTCTTCCCCCCTCACTCCGTTTCCCCCATCACTCCATTTTCTCCCTCCCTCACTCCGTTTCTCCCTCACTCCGTTTTCTCCCTCACTCCGTTTTCTCCCTCACCTCCGTTTTCTCCCTCACTCCGTTTTCTCCCTCACTCCGTTTTCTCCCCCTTCTTCCCTCCGTTTTCTCCCCCTCCCTCACAACATTGTTCCCCCACTCACTCACTCCGTGTTCCCCCCTCGCTCCGTTTCCCCCCCACTCACTGTGTTTCCCCCCCACTCACTCCGTTTCTCCCCCCACTCACTCCGTTTCCAGTCCCCACTCACTCCGTTTCCCCCCCCACTCACTCCGTTTTCCCCCTCACTCCGTTTCCCCCCACTCACTCCGTTTCCCCCCACTCACTCCGTTTCCCCCACTCACTCCGTTTCCCCCACTCACTCCGTTTCCCCCACTCACTCCGTTTCCCCCCCACTCACTCCGTTTCCCCCCCCACTCCGTTTCTCCCCCCCCACTCACTCCGTTTCCCCCCCACTCACTCCGTTTCCCCCCCACTCACTCCGTTTCCCCCCACTCACTCCGTTTCCCCCCACTCACTCTGTTTCCCCCCCCACTCACTCCGTTTCCCCCCCCCACTCACTCCGTTTCCCCCCCCACTCACTCCGTTTCCCCCCTCCCCACTCACTCCGTTTCCCCCCCTACTCACTCCGTTTCCCCCCCCACTCACTCCGTTTCACACTCACTCCGTTTCCCCCCCACTCACTCCGTTTCCCCCCCAATCACTCCGTTTCCCCCCACTCACTCCGTTTCCCCCAATCACTCAGTTTCCCCCCCACTCACTCCGTTTCCCCCCACTCCGTTTCCCCCCCCCACTCACTCCGTTCCCCCCCCCCCCACTCACTCCGTTTCCCCCCCACTCACTCCGTTTCCCCCCCACTCACTCCGTTTCCCCCCCCACTCACTCCGTTTCCCCCCACTCACTCCGTTTCCCCCCACTCACTCCGTTTCCCCCACTCACTCCGTTTCCCCCCCCACTCACTCTGTTTCCCCCCCCCACTCACTCTGTTTCCCCCCCACTCACTCCGTTTCACCCCCCTACTCACTCCGTTTCCCCCCCCCACTCACTCCGTTTCCCACTCACTCCGTTTCCCACTCACTCCGTTTCCCCCCCACTCACTCCGTTTCCCCCCACTCACTCCGTTTCCCCCCCAATCACTCAGTTTCCCCCCCAATCACTCAGTTTCCCCCCCACTCACTCAGTTTCCCCCCACTCACTCCGTTTCCCCCACTCACTCCGTTTCCCCCCACTCACTCCGTTTCCCCCCACTCACTCCGTTTCCCCCCACTCACTCCGTTTCCCCCCACTCACTCCGTTTCCCCCCACTCACTCCGTTTCCCCCCACTCACTCCGTTTCCCCCCCACTCACTCCGTTTCCCCCCACTCACTCCGTTTCCCCCCACTCACTCCGTTTCCCCCCCACTCACTCCGTTTCCCCCCCACTCACTCCGTTTCCCCCCCCACCCACACTGTTCCCCCCCACTCACTCCGTTTCCCCCCCACTCACTCCGTTTCCCCCCCCACTCACTCCGTTTCCCCCCACTCACTCCGTTTCCCCCCCCACTCACTCCGTTTCCCCCCCACTCACTCCGTTTCCCCCCCACTCACTCCGTTCCCCCCCGCACTCACTCCGTTCCCCCCCGCACTCACTCCGTTCCCCCCCGCACTCACTCCGTTCCCCCCCGCACTCACTCCGTTCCCCCCCGCACTCACTCCGTTTCCCCCCACTCACTCCGTTTCCCCCCCACTCACTCCGTTTCCCCCCCACTCACTCCGTTTCCCCCCCACTCACTCCGTTTCCCCCCCACTCACTCCGTTTCCCCCCCACTCACTCCGTTTCCCCCCCACTCACTCCGTTTCCCCCCCCACCCACACTGTTCCCCCCCCACTCACTCCGTTTCCCCCCCACTCACTCCGTTTCCCCCCCCCCACTCACTCCGTTTCCCCCCCCCACTCACTCCGTTTCCCCCCACTCACTCCGTTTCCCCCCCCACTCACTCCGTTTCCCCCCACTCACTCCGTTTCCCCCCCACTCACTCCGTTTCCCCCCACTCACTCCGTTTCCCCCCCACTCTCTCCGTTTCCCCCCCACTCACTCCGTTTCCCCCCCCCACTCACTCCGTTTCCCCCCCCACCCACACTGTTCCCCCCCACTCACTCCGTTTCCCCCCCACTCACTCCGTTCCCCCCCCCCCGCTCACTCCGTTTCCCCCCACTCACTCCGTTTCCCCCACTCACTCCGTTTCCCCCCCACTCACTCCGTTTCCCCCCCACTCACTCCGTTTCCCCCCCCACTCCGTTTCTCCCCCCCCACTCACTCCGTTTCCCCCCCACTCACTCCGTTTCCCCCCCACTCACTCCGTTTCCCCCCACTCACTCCGTTTCCCCCCACTCACTCCGTTTCCCCCCCCACTCACTCCGTTTCCCCCCCCACTCACTCCGTTCCCCCCCCCACTCACTCCGTTTCCCCCCCTACTCACTCCGTTTCCCCCCCCACTCACTCCGTTTCCCACTCACTCCGTTTCCCCCCCACTCACTCCGTTTCCCCCCAATCACTCCGTTTCCCCCACTCACTCCGTTTCCCCCAATCACTCAGTTTCCCCCCCACTCACTCCGTTTCCCCCCACTCACTCTGTTTCCCCCCACTCACTCCGTTTCCCCCCCCACTCCGTTCCCCCCCCCCACTCACTCCGTTTCCCCCCCCACTCACTCCGTTTCCCCCCCCCACTCACTCCGTTTCCCCCACTCACTCCGTTTCCCCCCACTCACTCCGTTTCCCCCCACTCACTCCGTTTCCCCCCACTCACTCCGTTTCCCCCCACTCACTCCGTTTCCCCCCCACTCACTCTGTTTCCCCCCCCCCACTCACTCTGTTTCCCCCCCCCCACTCACTCCGTTTCCCCCCCCACTCACTCCGTTTCACCCCCCTACTCACTCCGTTTCCCCCCCCACTCACTCCGTTTCCCACTCACTCCGTTTCCCCCCCACTCACTCCGTTTCCCCCCCACTCACTCCGTTTCCCCCCCACTCACTCCGTTTCCCCCCCAATCACTCAGTTTCCCCCCCACTCACTCCGTTTCCCCCCCACTCACTCCGTTTCCCCCCCACTCACTCCGTTTCCCCCCCACTCACTCCGTTTCCCCCCACTCACTCCGTTTCCCCCCCACTCACTCCGTTTCCCCCCACTCACTCCGTTTCCCCCCACTCACTCCGTTTCCCCCCCCACCCACACTGTTCCCCCCCCACTCACTCCGTTTCCCCCCCACTCACTCCGTTTCCCCCCACTCACTCCGTTTCCCCCCACTCACTCCGTTTCCCCCCACTCACTCCGTTTCCCCCCACTCACTCCGTTTCCCCCCCCACTCACTCCGTTTCCCCCCCACTCACTCCGTTTCCCCCCACTCACTCCGTTTCCCCCCCACTCACTCCGTTTCCCTCCCACTCACTCCGTTTCCCCCCCACTCACTCCGTTTCCCCCCCACTCACTCCGTTTCCCCCCCCCCACACTGTTCCCCCCCCACTCACTCCGTTTCCCCCCCCCCACTCACTCCGTTTCCCCCCCCCCCCACTCACTCCGTTTCCCCCCCCACTCACTCCGTTTCCCCCCCACTCACTCCGTTTCCCCCCCACTCACTCCGTTTCCCCCCCACTCCGTTCCCCCCCGCACTCACTCCGTTCCCCCCCGCACTCACTCCGTTCCCCCCCCGCACTCACTCCGTTCCCCCCCCGCACTCACTCCGTTCCCCCCCGCACTCACTCCGTTCCCCCCGCTCCGTTTTCTCCCCCCGCTCCGTTTTCTCCCCCTGCTCCGTTTTCTCCCCCTCGCTCCGTTTTCTCCCCCTCGCTCCGTTTTCTCCCCCCCCCCGCACTCGCTCCGTTCCCCCCCCGCTCCGTTTTCTCCCCCCGCTCCGTTTTCTCCCCCTCGCTCCGTTTTCTCCCCCTCGCTCCGTTTCCCCCCCACTCACTCCGTTTCCCCCCCACTCACTCCGTTCCCCCCCGCACTCACTCCGTTCCCCCCCGCACTCACTCCGTTCCCCCCCCGCACTCACTCCGTTCCCCCCCGCACTCACTCCGTTCCCCCCCCGCACTCACTCCGTTCGCCCCCCCGCACTCACTCCGTTCCCCCCCGCACTCACTCCGTTCCCCCCCCGCACTCACTCCGTTCCCCCCCCGCTCCGTTTTCTCCCCCTCGCTCCGTTTTCTCCCCCCGCTCCGTTTTCTCCCCCCCCCCGCGCTTCGTTTTCTCCCCCCGCTCCGTTTTCTCCCCCCCCCCGTTTGTGAGATATTGATGCTTCTAACATGCAAACAAACGGAATATAGTATAGATTCATGTGTTATATGTTTAAATACTATGCATCTTTTCCACTTCTGGTTTGTAATAATAAATGATAGGTTTGTAAAATTGTTGCTATTTGCACTTCTATATTTATAGTCACAGGGAAGTGTGTGTGTGTGTGTGTGTGTGTGTGTGTGTGTGTGTGTGTGCGCAGCCGCTTATGCGCATGGCCCGGCGGCCTCTTATGCACATGACATATCTGCCGGTTCTGCACTCGTACAGCGCATGCTGTGGGCCGCATCTGCGCATACGCACCCAAAACCAGCCATTATGTCACTTCCATGATGGATTTTCGTCCCCATGAAGGAGATTTTACCCATCAAAATGCAGTCGGTGCCACCAAAGAAGTTTCACTTCAAAACTATTCTTCCTGTGCTGTATAGCCATGGTCTTTTCTAACTGGTTCTTCCAAGGGGCCAGTTTAGAAAGCATTTAGCCACTAGCTTGTACGCTGCGCTTTACAAGAGAGACAATACAGAACAGGGAATTATAATGCAATAAGTGCAACAAGCAAAATCGGACACTAGGAAAGGAAATCCCTGGCCCGGGGAGCTTACAATCTAATTTTAGGTACATTTAAAGACTTCAACATGATTACATTTCAACATTTGGCAAGCATTTATAATGTCTGTACCATACACGTGTGCACGGCCTTAACTTACTCGTGCGTTTAGTGTGAAAAATGACACTTTGCTTCCCAAGTAACTACGGAATTAGCAGGCGCAGACACTGCAGCGGCCACATCAATAACCTTCACGGGCTGCATGTACCCGCGGGCCATCAGTTGACGAGCCCAAACCTACGGGGACACATCAGACTGTGGCTTTGTCACCACACACACAATTTTCCTATTTTTGTAGGTAGTGTAACAACTTGTTCAGTGTTATCTATGGGGCAGAAGGAGAGGGAATAAGAGAGGTTTTTCTCCATGTTATTTGTTTTGTAGTTTACAAACGCCAATAAATAAATGACTTGCAATCATTTTTATGTTGAAAGCCTTTGAGCTGCAGTACGTTGATTTCAGCGGTAAGAGCCAATATGGGTTGAATGTAGAAAGAAATAACACATACCAGTGATTTTTGTATGCTTTTCGATGGATGTGTTTCAACGCTGATGTCATAGATCCAGGTTAATACAAGTGTGCTTTCCGTATTTTCAGGGTTAAACAGCTGACAGATGAGGAAGAATGCTGCATCTGTATGGATGGCCGGGCTGACCTCATCCTACCTTGTGCACACAGCTTCTGTCAGAAGTGCATTGACAAATGGTGAGATACAAGTAGTCAGCAGTCTTGGGCGAATAGCATATCACAATGTAACATGCAAGTGCATCCCGGAAAAACTTGGATGTTTGCACTTGGGCAGTGGGTTACAGTAGTGATATGAACATACCAATATAATAAAAAAATATGAATCCCCCCCCCTCCCTCTCCCAGTTTTGCCTAATACTTAATCCACTTGTATTCTAATAAAATTACCTAACCAATGTACACCTGTAGGAAAAACTTCCCCCTCCCTCAATTTCTCTCCTCCTTTTTACACTCTCTCTCTATTCCCCCCCCCCCCCCTCCTTATATTTCTCTCCCCCAACTCGCTGTCACCCGTGCTCTCCCCCTCTCTCCATCAATTCTATACCCTTCTTCTCTCACTCAATTCCCCCCTCTCAATTTCCTCCCCCCAGCATGTCTTTCCTCCCCCCCCCCCAGCATGTCTTCCCCCCCCCAGCATGTCTTTCTCCTTTCCCCCCCTCCCTTCAGCATGTCTTTCTCCTCTTCCCCCGGCATGTCTTTCTCCTCTTCTTCCCCCTCCCCCAGCATGTCTTTCTCTCTTCTCTCTATCCCCCCCCGCCATGTCTTCCTCCCTCTTCCCTCCTCTCTCACCCCCTACCCCCGCGATGTCTTTCTCTCACCTTCTTTCTCTCTCCTCTCTCCCCCGGCATGTCTTTTTCCCTCCGCTTCTCCCCCCCTCCCCCCAGTATGTCTGTCTTTCTCCCCCTCGCATCTCTTTCTCCCTCCATTTCTCCTCGCACCCCCCCCTCCATGTTTTTTTCTCCCTCCTCACCCAGCCCCCTAGCATGTCTCTCTCTTCCCTCCCCTCTCCCCCTGACCTGGTCCTTCCCACCCGCCTTTTTCAGCCGGTCCCCATTGTCCTCTGCTCTCCAAGTCTCTGCCCCCTGCATGCTCTGCTGAGAAGAAGGGTTTTCTCTCTGCGTGCTGCATAAATTAAGTGCGGGCCATCCCTAGTGCCACTGCTAGCCACCTCCTGGCCCTGGCCACGGATTGGCCACCCTGTGTTAGACCCATCCATGTTGAATTGACTTTCCTAAACAGAAAGTGATTTTAACCCATAGTTGACAGATGTCATGTATTACTGGCGCGCCTGACAACCAAGGGGTTAATAAAAACCTATCTGCCAGCAACATTACCTCTTCTAGGCGACAAAACGTAGCAAAGATCCCCGTACGCGTAACGATAGGAAGCTGCTGATTGAACTTTGATCTGAATTAGACAGTCGGAAAAATGAATTTTCAGCTTGTCTCTTCCTGAATACGTCTATCTTTTATATCATCTCGGTTGAACTTAGGATATGGAATTACACACCATGGGTTGAACATTCAAATGTTTTCCTCCTTTAGAGACACACAGTGGTGAAACACTTCCTCTGATGTCCTCTGTGTCCCCTCTGTAACATAGAGTTAGAATATTGAACCTTCTTGTCTTGTACTGCAGTAACGCTCCTATATCTACTTGCAAGTTGTACGTTTTTTTTTTTAATAGCGGGGTCGTTTTTTTTCTCTTTTACGATCCGCAAAGATTACGTCTCTCTAAAGAGAAATAGATCAAAAGTACCGAACATCCGTCCAGGCAAGAAATACAGATGGGATGTTGGAGACAAAAGAAGTCACGTAGGGCTGGAAATACATAGGAATAGGAAAATAGTTTTATTAGAAAAAGATGGCAGACACCCGCATCCTCGTGTTTTATCGTTTTTTTGTTGTTGTTTTTTTAAACTTTTGTGGCCTATCATAAGCAATATAGTACTGACGCTCATTCATAAGCAATATAGTACTGACACTCATTCATAAGCAATGTAGTACTGACGCTCATTCATAAGCAATGTAGTACTGACGCTCATTCATAAGCAATATAGTACTGACGCTCATTCATAAGCAATGTAGTACTGACGCTCATTCATAAGCAATATAGTACTGACACTCATTCATAAGCAATATAGTACTGACGCTCATTCATAAGCAATATAGTACTGACACTCATTCATAAGCAATGTAGTACTGACGCTCATTCATAAGCAATGTAGTACTGACGCTCATTCATAAGCAATGTAGTACTGACGCTCATTCATAAGCAATGTAGTACTGACGCTCATTCATAAGCAATGTAGTACTGACGCTCATTCATAAGCAATGTAGTACTGACGCTCATTCATAAGCAATGTAGTACTGACGCTCATTCATAAGCAATATAGTACTGACACTCATTCATGAGCAATATAGTACTGACGCTCATTCATAAGCAATATAGTACTGACACTCATTCATAAGCAATATAGTACTGACGCTCATTCATAAGCAATGTATTAGTACCAACGTTACGGTCCTCACTGGAGTTCGTTCGCTAGAAGGGGAGAAAGGTCTCTGTGAGCAAAGATTGATGCCAACAAATACTATTGCTTATGTGGCAAACTCCAGTCCTCAAGGGCCACCACCAGGTCATGTTTCAGGATATCCCTGCTTCAGCACAAGTGGTGCAGTCATTATGATTGAGCCACCTGTGCTGTAGCAGGGATAGCCCGAGACCTGTTGGTGGCCCATGAGGACTGGAGTTGTCCACGCCTGGCTTATGTATTTCAGTCTATGTCGGTTTTTTTGACACCAAGGGTACAGAGCCGTCCAACTCTGCCTAGTCTGCCACAATGGGCCTTCTCCACACGCTTCATTTGGCTTCTTTCCTTCACAGGAGTGATCGGAACCGCAATTGTCCTATATGCCGCCTTCAAGTGACAGGGATGAATGATTCTTGGGTGGTGTCAGATGCCCCAACAGAGGAAGACGTGGCTAGCTACATACTCAATTTAGCGGATGAGGTGGGGCAGCCAAACTGATCACTAAAGCATTTATCGACGCATATAACTTTGTTTTAATGAGCCATATGAGGTTGTGTTCTCATAACGATTCAATAACATTTTTTTTTTATTCCTTCTGCATACTACTGTAATTGTTTGCAAATACCATAAGGACTTTTCCAGCTGTCTTTGAGGCACACAAGTGGATGGAAATAAATTAGTTTGCATAGTTTGGGACACCAAGGATCATCTTCTTGTTACATTTCCAAGAGCGCAGTGTTTTGACTATGTCTTCGTAGATATTTAAAGATGTGCCACAAATAAGTTAATGAACATAGTTATTTAAAGCTTAGTGACTACAGTATAATATTAGGCTGCTAATAATTGTTCTGATAAAACTCCTGATATTGTATATTTGTTAAATCATTTCAAAACCACGGGGCTTCCTAAATGAAATGACATCGTTGATTGCGCCAGAGTAATCCGTTTATCTTAATCTATGCTCGGGGCGTAATTATTATTTCACAGTAATGTCGCAAGAAAGTATAAAACCCTTTTTAGTAGCAATAAAAACAGAAAAATAAAAGGGTTTCAGATGTCAAAATACAAGTTTTATTCACAGAGGATTAAAAATTCACAAAACGTACCTAATTTTGTGATGTAACACATCACCACTAATTGCTTTTGGGGCACAGCAACGTGGCAGGGTGTTCCGGCAGCAAAGAGGTTAATGATTGGACGCCTTAGTTGTAGAACTGGAGAAATCTAAGGGGGGGGGGGGTGGATGTTTGGTCTGTACAGGCATACCCCGCATTAACGTACGCAGTGGGACCGGAGCATGTATGTAAAGCGAAAATGTACTTAAAGTGAAGCACTACCTTTTCTCCACTTATCGATGCATGTACTGTATTGCAATCATCATATACGTGCAGAACTGATGTAAATAAGGCATTTGTAACAGGCTCTATAGTCTCCCCACTTGCGCACACCTTCGTTACAGGTAGGGAGCCGGTATTGCTGTTCAGGACGTGCTGACAGGCGCATGCGCGAGCTGCCGTTTGCCTATTGAGCGAGATGTACTTACTCGCGAGTGTACTTAAAGTGAGTGTACTTAAACCGGGGTATGCCTGTACTTTAGCATGCAAACCAAAGTATTTTATTCACCAATTGTCTTTGTAACAACTTTGTTGCTGTGTTTTTAGTTAAATCTCCCATTTACTCTCTGTTTATCTATTAAGCACAGAATATTATACATTGATGGCACATTAAGGACCCATTGGCCGGCCTAGTCTTCCATTTCAGGGAGAACATGGTTCGGCTTCCAGCTCTCGCTGCAAAGAGGTTAAGCAGGGAATGATCTATTTAGTGTTCATACTGTATAATATTCAGGAATAGTGTTTTTTTTACACATTTGAAAGGTTTGTGGTATAATTCAATGTTCTGTAAGATGCTAGATATTTTGTTGTGACTTGCCAATCGTCCTTTGTATGTACAGTATGTAGCGAAGCTTGATCACATTGGAGTTCGTGCTTTATGCTATCCTTATATTAATATTAACAGCCGTAGTCCTCAGAAACAAAAGGGCGTTTATGTGGCTGGAGAGACACACACACACACACACACACACACACACACACACACACACACACACACACACACACACACACACACACACACACACACACACACACACACACACACACACACACACACACACACACACACACACACACACACACACACACACACACACACACACACACACCCACCCCACACTCCACCCGTTCATTTGGGACACCACGACCGCACAGCATTTAGCTTGAAAGTTCATATCCGCATATTCAGGAGATTTCCTATCTTCTGCGCATCAACCATCCGACAAACCATAATTTATAGAAGAAATAAACTGTTCGGCGCTTCCCAAATGAAACCATAATATAGTAGACAAAGAAAATAGAGGATGTGATTCTTAAAAATAAAAAAAATTCGAATTTAAAAAAAAAACAAAAAAAAAAAACCTTTGGATGATTAAAATGAGTCTGTTTATTTAGAAACTGGTGCACATATACTTACTTATTTATTTTTCTCAATAGATCACATCTAATTTAAAGATTGTATTTCCTTTCTATGTATGTTTTTTTTAATTTATTAATGAAAGCACATTCCCATTTATTAACACTGTAATGAGCTCTACTTTTCCGTTATTGTTTGTTTTCAGCTATAAAAAGCTCTTTGCAGTTCCATTTTTGGGGAAAAAAAACATATTATTTACGACCATATGCCCTTTTATCTTTATTTTATATCCAACGGCCATCATTCAAAATGTTATTGCTAGCTCTGCAGGCAAACCTTAAACGCATCTGACTTAATTGCCACCATTTTTCCATTGACCACCGCTAGTTTAAGATTGCCTTTAGGATACAGTTTCTATATACAGTATAAGTATATAGGTCTACTAACATACAGACCAGAGGTAGGCATCATGATATAGCTCAGGGGCCGCATGTGCTGCATTCAAAACCTCAAAAGAGCAGCACACTACCCATATTTGAGACGTTGCTGACTTGGGTAGGACCTTCTTCAGTCGGCCGCTCAATGCAATAACACTGAATACTGTCCCACACCTCTACTTAAACTGGGAACCAGTGATTAGCTTGGTCATTGGGCAGCTGAGGGAGCGGTGAGTAGCTACCATCCACACCAGCAACATCTCTACTCCCTCTGCGCTGGGGAGAGTGGGCTGCTGGTATGGCCAGAGATTGGGGACCACATGGGAAAGCAGCAAAACACCATACACTGCATCATTTCTTCTTTTTTTTGTTTTTTTGTTACAGGGTTGAAGCAGGGGGTCCCGTAGCTGAATCCCATTAATTTCAGCTCCGGGGACCCCCTGCTTCCAGAGATATTTACCTCCGTAGAGCGTGCCGGTGTCTCTGTGGACTTTAAAAGTCCAGGTCACGCGGGCCAATAGTCTCAAGGGATGACATCCCAGCTTCATATTGGTCAGCGGGACATTTAAACGCCGCTAGGCACACAAGTTTCCTGATTGCAGAGATACCGGCACCCCCTACGGAGGTAAGTATCTCTGAAAGCAGGGGGATCCCGGAGCTGAAATGAATGGGGTTCATGTCTGGAGACTCCCTGCTTCAATTTTACAACCAAACAAAAGATGTGGTGCAAGGTGATTTGCTGTTTGAAACCCCCAAGGGGCCGTCTGTTGCCCTCAATGACCAAGACTTTGTAAAGTTTCAAGCTTCACCGTCTCCTTCAAAAATTCTGTATTATAGGGTCCTACGGTCAAGTCAGTAATAGGGACTTGGGGTCCTCGACCATATAAATCATAATAGATTTGAAAATTAAAAATAAGCTGAGGGGAAATTGAAGAGTGGGTACTCTTACTCCAAATCTTTTGAATGAGGGGCAGTTTACATTTTAGCATCAGAATTAGACTAGAAAGTGGAAATGCGGATTAATTGCGTGGTATTTTGCAGATTTTAAGTTGTAGATTGAAGCAGCTTAATTATGAATGATCTTTACATGTTAATACTTAAGGAAATGGTACCAAGAGGGTATGCTACGAAGGGTGTCAGTCACAAACCATCCGACGTTTCGGCGTACAAACACCTTCTTCTTGTACAACGAAACGTCGGATGGTTTGTGTTTGTAATCGGTCAATTAAATGAACTTTTTTTTAAATAAATGATTGCATTTCTTTTGGTGGGCTCAGCTTCCCTTCTGTTCTACATGCAGTTACCCTGACTAGGTATTTTCTACTTGCAGCACCCACCACTATTCGTGTTGGTTGCTCTTGTTCCCATAGAGTTGGGGCATCCCTAGTTGCATTTATCTTGACTCTTGTGCGTTTAGCTTTATTTACAAAGGGTGTCAGAAAATGCTGTTTCATCAGCATGGGGTATAGACCGCGACTTGGAAAGGGGCCTTGGGTAGAAAACGCTACTGTTTGGAAGGAGGGTCGAAGGTATGAGAATCGCAAAATGCAAGCGTTTAAAGCAACAGATCCCCCTTCTCCCGGCATCCGAAACACACTATTTTCATATCATTACCACTGAAGGAAGCATGTTCCTGCCCCCTCCAGGGGTACTACAATGCGGCACGATGCGAGCCAAAAGGGAGCAGCGACTTCATTCTTTGCAGCTTTCTGTTGGTCTGTGTGATCTTGGGTGATCTAAATACCGGGAAATAACCAGCGCTTTTACCTGTAAGTATCTCTGGAACCACTAGCCCCCAAGTTAACACTTTTCAGAGGGGGGGAATGGGGATTGCTGCTTTAATCAGGGGAGCTGACGAATTGTCCCCAATTTAATAACCTCTTCAGTTTCAGGGTCGTACAATACATTTCAATGCATTACAGGGCAAACTGAATTATGTTGCAGGAACCTCTGCCAGGGAAGGGATTACTGATGTATGAAAAGCATCTTTTTTAAAAATGTATTTCCTTTATATATTTGAATGCTTATTTGTGTCTTGGAACTGCACTTTGTTACTAAAAAGAAACAAAAAAATAACTACACAATATGGATCTATATATTTGAAGTATGAAATCCATAAGAGCACGTTTTATGGCATCGAATGCAGGCATAAAACGGCCTTGTTTTTAGGGAAGGTCGTGGAAAATGGCGATGTATTTTAAAATGAGTGGTCCAAAAAGAATATGGAGTGGAGATTAATAATTTCAGTATTTGTGCGTTTGGGAAAAGCACTTAATTCAATGTACTTTCAATTGTTTATCATTTGTCCAATAATAAAAACTATTTTGAACAAAGGTGTGGCAGTTACTCCCTCATCTCTGTATCGAGCATTGGAGCTTATGGGATACGTGGTACAGTATTCAGATAGGAAGCAAGGCACAACGGATTTCTGCAAAAGGCTATTTAATGAGCCAATGTAACACAGGAGCACCGGTGACTATAAATATTTGTTTTCCTTTTATTGGTGTGCAGCTAATATTCCCTGCTTCAGCTCATACGTGGTACAATAACAGCTTGGTTGTACATTTGCCTGTCACATGCGTGAGAGGGACAGAGGCATTATATAAGGCAGTGGTGCACAAACTGGGGGGCAGTTGCAGAGGTCCCGCGGAGCATTTAGGGCATTTAAATTAAAAATCAAAAGTTTGCGCTCCCCTGATATAAGGCATGTAGTGAAAGGGGCAATCGGATGAGCGAAAATGAAAAAAAATATTGCAGCGGAAAGTAAGATCAAACCCTAAAAGGTTCTTTAAGTACGTGGATAAAAAGATTAGAAAAGAAGAGTATAGGACCTTTCCAGTGTGACATCGGCATGCACATTATTGGGGACATGGAGATGGCGTTATCACACCTGACAATGTGTAAATGTGCAGTAGCATTAATGGGTGCAATAAAATATGTTACCTGTATTAGAGCAGAAAAATGTGAAATCTTAAGGGGGTTTTTTTTTTTTAATCAAGTTTGTTGTATTTTAAATATATTCTACTACTGTATACTATATCTTTTATTTTTTTATTATTCAACTCTTATTAAAGATGGCATTGCGTTTTAAAGCATCCTTTGATCTCTATAGTAGGTTTTAGCCCACCTCCCCAGCAATACAAGATCTTTGCAACGCTTTCCTATGTGTGATAATTTGTTGCCAATCTTCCCAGCAGTTTGAGCTGTAAACTAACAATAGATAATGTTTCCTTGGTAATATAACCATACATTGTAGCTGCTGCGTTTCACTGAAGGGTTGATTGAAACTGAAAGGCAGCCATTTCGGCCCCCCATCAGGATTTTGACGGATATATAACGGGGGCACGAAACAGTTGCCAGCTTAGGTAAGAATGTAGAATTGTCGTTTTACATATAAAAATAAAATAAAAAGTGGGAAAGTAGTATTGCTGCTTTAAGCAAACTATTTGCCTCTCTGTATCGAGGAGCCGATTGTAAAATGAATACAATGTTACAAGAGGAAACCAAAATCTGAACATTAACTGACATTTGGCTAACACAGGAAGAAATGCAAAGACTGCTAAAATGAAGATAAATAAAGCCCCTGCCCCCGATGGCATATATCCAAGGGTTCTTAAAGCTGCAGACCAAGCAATATCCTACACAGGTGTTTTTTTATTTTTTATTATTCAGTTCTGTACTATGAGAAAATACTTGTACCATTTTTTTAAACAACTCTGAATGACATTTTTAATTTATTATAATGTAACAAACATTTATTGTTTCTAAAGCACCCATTTACAAAGTCACATCCCCTTCCTCTTCTGCAACAGACTCTGGCACACCCCTTTTTGAGCCCTGCCCTCTCTAGCAGTGCACCAATTGTATCTAGTGACTGCCTGGTCACATGATCGTCCCCACAGAACTTTGTCATATTAATATGCAAATGCATGCCATTGACTGCAGAATACTCCACTGGAGCCATTTAGTGAACCCCCAAGCTGAATCTTCGCCAATTGATCACAGGAGAACGGATCGATTGGCAACTTAGCTAATTGCTTATCATTGTGTGTATTGTATTGATGCAGATATTAAAGGGGAGAAGAAGAAAGAAACGGCAGCTTGGACTGCTGCTTTAAGGAGCTCTATTCAGTCATATGCAGACCATTGTATTGAATTCATTAAGGATTCAATTTCCACGGGCTCTGTACCACAAGAGGGAGCTAGATCACAGGAAGTTAATTACACCCATGGAGCCGGATATTAACGTAGCGGAGCTATTTGAGGGTTTATTGCAGCGGTGCGCAAACTGGAGGGCTTGAGATTTTGCTGGGGGGGGGGGGGGTGTGTGGAGACGGTTCTGCGATAGGGCACCCCACCTTTAGGTGCCCATCCCCCACTTGCTGGAATGCTGTTTAGGCATTTCTAAAGCCCCTCCCTCAGCACATCCCCTCCCCAAGCCCTACATGTAGTGCAGCGCCTTATCAGGCAGGGGAGCGAGCCAACACAGGTGGTCCTAACACAGAAGTTAGGTCCCCCCGTAAGTCGGACCCAACTTCCACCAGCACCGTCTGAGTGGGCTCCCTCCGCACCACGCCTGGGGGGGGGGGAGAGATTTAAAAAAAAAAAAAAAGCACCAGGGCCTAGTTCTGCTCCTGACCCCATTGTACCGCGCTGTGGAATATGTTGGCGCTTCCGCCCACCCCCCCCCAAAAAAAACAAACCAATAGGAATATACTGTAGGTTGAACTCGATGGGCATGTATCTTTTTTAACCTCATCTAGTATGTAAATGAGGGATATATATATATATATACACTGTAAATATTCCTGTATATTCATTTGCATGTCTTAGACAGGTCTGCAACCCTGTCTTTCACCATTATCACCCAGCAAACAGCACTTCCACTGCAGCAAGGGATTCTGGGAAATGACATGCAAATGAGCACACAGTGCCACTTTTTATCTCATGCTCACATTACATGAGCAACCCTTAGCCAATGCATGCTGCTTTAAACACAGCTTTTAAGCAAGGGCTTGGGAGATGCAAAGTCAGTTAACCCACTCACAGACATGTTTCAACCTTGATGGGTATCATCAGTGTGAGGGTTTGCTTGCTGACATTTGCTCAAATGAGATAAGAGTCGGTAATCACCACACTTATTAAGGTTATGGTGGTGGGTTTTAGTCACTTTTTTTACCCACCATAACCTTAATAGTCGTGGTATATATATATATATATATATATATATATATATATATATATATATACCATATGCACATGGACTTGACAGCTGATAAGGTATTGGTTTATATAATTATAATATTATAGGGTGCAAGATACCCTCAATATGGCATTAAACGTTTGGTTAATGATTTATTTATGTTAGTGGAGACCCCTTTGTTCTCCAATGGAAAATAATAATATTTTCATACTCTTCTCACATTGTCTCTCTCCCCCTTCTCAGCTCTTTTTTTCCCCTCTCTCCCATTCCCCTCTTTCCTCCCCTCCTCTCTTATCTCTCTTTTTCTCCCTCCCCTTTTTCCTCCCTCCCCTTTTTCCTCCCTCCCCTTTTTCCTCCCTCCCCTTTTTCCTCCCTCCCTACCTCTCTCTCGCAACCTCTCCCCCTTCTCTCAATACGGGACCGGGCCGTACTGAGTGTAAAACAGCAGTGAAACGTGTTAAGTAGTATGAGCAAGTTTGTACTAGACTTAGCCAAGAAGTCAGATATCCTCACCATGGGATGAAGAAAAGGCCAACTAGCAACCCTCCCGATAGTCAGTAAACATGAGGAGTGGCTCAGTGAGCAACGACACTGACTCTTAAAAACAATGACACTGTGTTTGAATCAGGTTCAATTCACAGTGTCAGCTCCTTGTGACCTTGGGCAAGTCACTTTATCTCCCTGTGCCTCAGACACCAAAATCATAGATAGTACCGACACAAACTAATGTATAGCACCCTGGATAAGGATGCTATATAAATGTTGTTATAAATAAATTAAATGAGGAATATATATATATATATTTTATCAATAAATTAGTTTTGATAAGCATTATACACGTTTAAAAAATATATCTATGAAGCCATTTTATTTTTGGGGTGGCTAGTACAAAATAAATTTACTGTACATTTCTGCATTAACATTGAATTTCATTCATAGCTCGGGGCCTGAAGCGCATTGCTGCATATACAAAAGGTTTCTTCATCCATCCATCATCTGGGGTCTCCCCAATCACTGTGTATGAGCGTGATGCATTTATGTGATGGACATTAGTATGGCGCTGATCCCAAAAATCACTATAAGAACTGAAACAATCGCTGCTACAACATTTTATTGGTGACATAGAAATGTACACAAGGCAACCAGCAGAACAGTGTAACAATAACGCAGACCATAGGGTTTAGGACTTAATGCAGTGATATTTGTGGGACACCTTAGAAAAGTGCACACTGTATCAATGCACAGGCACAGACCAGCAGGGGAGAGGCACAGACCAGCAGAGAGAGGCACAGACCAGCAGGGGAGAGGCACAGACACGCAGGGGAGAGGCACAGGCACAGACCAGCAGGGGAGAGGCACAGACACGCAGGGGAGAGGTACAGGCCAGCAGGGGAGAGGCACAGACCACCAGGGGAGAGGCACAGACACGTAGGGGAGAGCCACAGGCGCAGACACGCAGGGGAGAGGCACAGACCAGCAGGGGAGAGGCACAGACCAGCAGGGGAGAGGCACAGACCAGCAGGGGAGAGGCACAGGCACAGACCAGCAGGGGAGAGGCACAGGCACAGACCAGCAGGGGAGAGGCACAGGCACAGAGCAGCAGGGGAGAGGCACAGGCACAGAGCAGCAGGGGAGAGGCTTTCAATCTAAGCATTTTATTTGTCCTTTTTGCAACATTCGTTTTTTCTAAAGTGCACCAGATACATCAGGCAAAACCTACACATGAAACCCTTTAAATACTATATCAAGGACGGAGATCTGCTGTCTGACAGAAAATCTGCTGCCCTGCAGTACTTTCCAAGCAGGGTCCCTGTGAGATAGATATATACATATATAGCACATATTATTAGCACATATGTGGGAGAAAAAAACTCTGCAAAACAAAGGGTGGCGTTATGGAAGTAAGTGGCTTCTTTGTAAAAGCAACTGTGTGTGTGTGTGTGTGTGTGTGTATGTATGTGTATATATATATATATCTATAGATATATATAGATATATATATACACACACACACACGTTAATGCATGTGTTCTTTGGTAATTGATATGCATTGAATGTTGTGGCAGGGGTCTTCTTTGTGCGAGCAACTGTGTTGTATATAGATGTTGTTTGTGAATGTGCGTTTATTAGTAATTGATATAGCTGTAGATGTGACAATTTGCTTGAATAAGCAAATGAAAAAAACACACCATTAAAACCCCTCGGGTCACAGTTATCCCGTATTTACTTAATTTAGATGATTATGCTTCTTTTGCAGCCAATGATTTGCGTTTTCTACCAGGTCACAAAATCTAAGTGGCTAAACAGATCCAAAAGCCATTGGATCATCAAGATATACATTATGTACATATCCCTTTTATTTACGTAGCTATGCTAGTAAAGTGGTTACAGGGGCGACCTCCATTTGTGTGCCTATGTAATATTGTTTCCTTCATTTTGGTGCCTGCAAATCCCATTGATACACTTCATTTCAATGCGTATAACGTGCTGATTTCTGCGCTGGTGACTTCCACGGTTAAGAAGAATGTAGAACAAATCAAAATAGTCTGGCACCGCCTTTAAAAATGTCATTTAACATTAAAAAAAACAAACCCTAATAATTATTAACGGCATAAACCTACAGTACAGTAATGCTGTAACCTCAAAGCTGAAGACAACATACAGTGTTACCACTTAAAACCCATTGTTTTTCAAAAGTAAACAATATATTTATTTTAAGTTAACCCAAGTGCCTCCGTAAAAGTAATAATTGCCTAAATATACTGTGTTACAATTGAAATGGATGTGTATGAATTCAGGAGACATGGGACATAAATATTGGAACGCACTCGCGGTGACTCAAGCATGATCTTGGCATGCAACAGTGTAAGAAGATGCACATACAGTACAGCAGGCTTCTAGTTGTGACGATATGTGTGCGAAGGACAGCATTTGCATTTGATGAACCAGGTACATGCAATCATGTTTCTTACAGCAGTGTCGCCTACGAGCGTATGCTTAGGCCTCGTTCAGGGTGCCAGAGGCAGGAGTTGGAGGGCGGGCGTTCGCGTGTGCGAGCGGCAGTCGGCTGGGCGATGTGTGCACATCATCCCCAGCAGACTTTTTCAAGAGTTGAGGAGGCGGGGCTACAGACAGCAGCTTAGGGATCGGTGTTGCTGTCTTGAAATCATTCTCAAGAATGATTTCATTGGCTGCCGAGGTACCAGTGACGCTGCTGCAGCTTCAAAAAACAACTTGGGTTGTTTATTGAAACTGTAGCCAGCGTCAACTCCGTTCTTCGGAGACAGGGCAGCTGCTACCCTGACAACCACAATTCACTTTCAATACATTGTTTCAGACGGCCGCTCGCACGTAAGCAGGCCCTCCCTCCGAAGCCGGCACCCTGAACGAGGCCTAAAGATTAGGGGCTTCAAACATCGCTGTATTGAAGCCTTTAAGAACTCTGTACCTTGGTAATGAAAGTAGCAGACCCTTAAACGGCAGGTTGTATTATAAACAACGGCAGGTGTCGGCACGCTGCAGGAGTTAGGGATGGGTCGAATTTTTTGGGGGGCTACTTTGGATCCGCAGCGGATCGGCCCGGTTTCTTTTGGTTCCCCGGATTTCAGTGGATCAATCTTAAAAAAAAGGGGCGATTTTGCGGTTTTTTTGCGGCTTTCTTTATTATTGCCAATACTCGCCGCGGATGGCTGAATCCGCGGATTGGATTAGAATAATCCGCCCACGAGTTGTATCCAATGGCGGATTTTTGCCGAATCAGCGTGGATTAAAACCGCCCCAAATCAGTTGGCGGATTTTACACCGCAAAGCGGATTTTGGTGGGAAAACGCAAGAAAACCGGTGAAACGGATTTGGCCGGATTCGCACCCATCTCCATGCAGGAGTAAATTATTCCTGACTTTGAGGGTTTGATCGCCTCTGCTATTTCTTCAGATAGTTCTGTTTTAACGTGACACAGCTGCATTGATTAGACTGAGACGGCTTCTTTGTGACTCAATAAAGTTGGTATTTAATTAATTATTTGGATGGCAAGTAATAGCGCCAATAATGTTCATGTTCAGAGTTTACAAATGGGCCTCGATATAGGGCAATAAATACAACCGGGCATAGAAAATTCTTACAAGTATCAACAGTGGAACCATTTTTTCATCTTTTTTTCCGAAGGCTGTTTAGGTAATCGTGACCACGCCAGGATATTTAAGTTCCTGCGTTGTAATCTGATTAGTAATCTGTAACAAGGGATATTGTTCCATGTAATAATGGGTTCCATGGGAATAACCTAATAAAATGAATAGACATGGGTTGGCTTCAGAGTCTTATTTAGTGGTAATTATCCCAGGGTAATCGGAAAGGTCCAGAAGCTGATCCTGTCAATGCAAATACTTTTTCGCATCACATGGTATGCAAATGATAAATATTTGACAACTTGGTACTATCACCATTGAAAGACAAGGTATGTTTTCATTAAAATGAGAGGACATTTCAGAATCACCATCTTGAAATATGCAATACCATGTAAAAGATTAAATCGTTTTTGATTGTCATCATTAAAGTGTATAACGAAGATTTCCCAGGTGCAAAAGCTTCAGAGTAGAAGATATTGTGCTCGAGTCCAGCAGTTTCTCACTGTGTCTGGTTGAGAGCGATCTCTTCAGATTTCATAGCATCTGCCAGGAAGCTGAGCTCATTGCATAGGGTTTCGTATCTGAAAGCCATCCGGATCTGGGCAACATTGGTTCTACGGATGTCATTCCCCGCAGGACCCTCGTTTGCGTAATTCACACCCAGGAAATGTTTCTTTTCCTGCAAACAAATAAAAGATCAATATCTTTGGTGCTCCTCCACATCCCGGTACAGTTATGATATTCATAGTGAAGAATTATCTTATCTGCTCCTGCCGCTCTACTCCTATTGGATTTAGTCTTTAGACGTTTTCTAGTATTATCTGTATTTACTATGGGTGTCTCCCTGCTGGCCAAACTTCCACTTGCCCCCATTCTACCTCCATAACCCCTAGCTATTTCCCCATCTCTCTATAATCTGTCTAGTTCATTATCTGTTTATTGTCCCTCCCCCCATCCCCCTTCCTAGTTTAAGCTCTCCTCCAACCTTTTTAACATCCTATATTAGTTCTCGTGACCCTAGATAGTTCTCAGGTAGCACAAAAATGGGGAACATCTTCATGTATACATTTTGAAATAAATGCATGTAAAAATATAATGGGGGGAAAACATCAATACTATCACCTACAGAACACCTTCTCTACCACTTTTACTGTTTCCTTCATTATTTAATCAGTTCTTTCAAGAGATGAATGCCTTGCTCTCTTATAGTAAGCCTAACTGAAGTACATTTCGATCTTTAAAAGAATTCCCATTTAACAGACAAATGTGGTTCCAAAATGAACATGGCGGAGCTTCCATTTTACTAAGGGAGATGTAACCAGAATTCAGAAAGAACTGCGATTTGTATTAAATGCGGTAAATTAATATGAAGTTTTTAAAGGGTAACGCTTTAAGCCGAATACTGCGATACATTGAAAGCAACGTCCAATGGGTTCATCAGTGGTGTAGGAATCAAAGCTCTAATGTCACTTACTCGGCAACTTTGAGTCCATTTATGAAGTAGGATTGTCGTGGGTCATCAAAATATGACTTCCAAAATTCTTGTATTTAATATGGTTCCTAAATAATGCTTCCGCCGGTTACAGTGGGTAGAAGTTCTACTTTGTGTCTTCGAGGCTACGGATAGGAGCCTCTTTGTCACATATATGGCAACAACAACAAAAAAAAACGCTTTCTGCCCATAGTCTTGCCAGTCCAAGAACTGTCATTTGATGGCATTTTATCAAAGAATCTTTGTAGACATTTTCAGATGGTTCCTGCTATTTTTTATTATCTGCATCTCGGTTCCTGGCCTAGTGTCCAATGATAGTATTTTTTACTAGTTATGCAATGTGAGTATGTACAGCGGTAACATTCACTTTTACAAATAGTTACTGACCTTGTCTGACAAGCCACTTTGTAAGACACTGTTTCTAGCTATTTCACACAAGTCACACGTGCTGAGCTTCCACACTTGAGCGGCTATGGCGTATTCTTCCATGAGGGCTTCCTGTGAATGGCAAAATAGACGATGGTAAATTTGACTTAAAGAAAGAAAGAAAAGTATTTATTTTTTACTTGAAACAGAAGGCGTAAGCATAAAGGGATCCACTTTGAAGTGGATAAGCAACAAAAAGGGGACACACCGAGTGTCAGGGCTGCCGGCAACTTTCCCGGGGGCCCTGGACTAGAGTCTTCAAACCTGTTGCTGAAGGTGGGGAAAGGGGGAATTGTCATGTGCTCGAGGGTAGGCCAGGTGGCTTCTCCAAAAATAGTGGACATAATGGTGAAAGGTGCCACGTTCTTGAGACACACACCTCTCTCCACTCCATGCGGTTTCCTCCTCTCCTCCCCCGATCTGAAATGCCCCTGCCCTTCAAGCCATTTAGGTCACATGTCCAGAGAGATGATACCGGACACATCCATGTCCAGTATGACCTTTAATTTTGTACTGGACAGTGTCCAAATACAGGACAGTCCAGTTCAATACTGGACACTTGGCAAGCCTGACAAGTAGATACGCGCTGGGTTGTCCATGCCTTAACTGTTCATCGCTTGTCTGGGCCCTAACTGTTGACCGGTGGGTTCGGGGGTCCTAACTGTTTAACAGGGGTGGCCTTGCCCTACCTGGCAGTGAGATTGAGGCCTGATTCCAGGCGGCTGCCGGGACTTGTCCTGGTGCCATCCCCCCACTACCCTGTCAGCACCCTGACATGCTCATTTGCATGTCATCACCCAGAATCCCTGGTAACAGTGGAAGCCCTGTATGCTGTGTGATGATGCAGTAAGGTAGGTTTGGGAAACCTGTCTGAGACATGTGAACGTGCTCATCTGCGTTCTTCATCATCACTCTGCTATGTAAAAAAAATGCATCTTGGTAATATGAAACCCAACACAATCTACAAAGACACGTTATAATGCATGGAGCCAGGGCGCCTTCTTTAGAAGAACGTTTTTGCAATGCGTACCTTGGTGTAGTGAAATTGCATGGGGTCGTCAGTTGAGAGAGAAACGACGAGCCCTTTGTGCAGGAATTCACGCAAAGGGTTTTTGGAATACTCGAGGAACAAGCTGTTGTTGCTCAGTGGAGACATAGCAATGGGTATTTGGGCAAGGTAGTAAAGATACTGGAGAACTGGACTCTGTAAAGAGGAAAACACAGATTAATTAATAAACAAACAGCAATACAAATGTAAATAAAATTTTCTCCCGAAAAAAAACTAACTTTAGGGAAAAGAAATGTTTTTAATCAGAATAATGTGTGCCGTAAAAATGTTTGGTGAGCATTTACCAAAAGCCTTTATGATGGTTTAATCTGGGGGTAAACCCTGCCCCCCTCCAGTATCTGGGATACCTATTAAATTGTGAACATATGCGGTATCAGTTGGTCATTAAACCTACTGTAAACCAAGCACGAAAGAGCTGTTTGTCCAACACAGAAAATGTCTTGCTAGTCTATGAAGCATTAAAAGGGGTCTAGCGAGATCATTTATTCTAAAAGGAATTTCAAAGGATCATTTTGCCAGAATCAAATGACTGTAATAATGTGAAACAATATGCAGGAAAGCGTTTAATACACAGCTCCGACCCGACACCTTGTGGCAATAGTGTGTCACTGACGGGAAATACTCTTCCCATTCCGTGTTTGGCAGCAAAGAATAAAACCACTAATCTTATTCTTGGCACCTGAAATATTATTCAAAGATTCTTCCTTTGTTTTTGTTTTTTTAATCAATCCCACTTTTGACAGGACCAACCATTGTGGTTTTTTTTTCTGTGTGACGCTAGAGTTATTCACAGACCTGTTTCAGTCCAGGACCAGGGGTGGCCCACTCCAGTCCTCAAGGGCCACCAATTGGCCAGGTATTAGGGATATCCCTGCTTCAGCACAGGTGGCTCAATCAGTGGCTGTCATGCCGAGTGAGCCACTGATTCAACAACCGGTGCTGAAGCAGGGGTATCCTGAAAACCTGACCTGTTGGTGACACTTGAGGTCTGGAGTTGGCCACTCCTGGTCCACTTACTGAACTTTAAGTACACAAGAATATTAAACTGCAACGTTTTCATTTTTTTTGTCACCGTTTTACTGCTGATGGTAACAGGACTTTCAGTTCTTTTAGTTCGCATTGATTTGCCGACATAAGCACACACAGCCTTATTCCTTCAACTGCAAGTTTTCCAATACCGCAGAATTAGTGCAATTAAGTGAATACGTCCCCAAGAGCTGCTTATGTTTTGAACCAGTGTAAATAAATGACAGAAAGCCCCGTGCGCTGAATTTTGGAATAAAGATCAGTTTTAACACACTTTTTTTATTGATGGAAAATAATAGGTTAGTTTATGTATTGTATCCGGGGAAATCGAAGGAGTTCACCCGGGTCGTGGTTTGATGATGAATGAAATGTACAGCAAAACAGAGGACCCCAAGAAGTAGGGTCAGATAGCACCCCCAAAATATGCACTCAATGCCTAATAGATAGTATACGGCATAAATAGCCTACACTAATAATTCTGCTATGTGGTATACTATAGTCCGAAAGAGAAAGGCTAAAATAAAAATAATAACGTTTTATTACATCAAATTCATTCAACACTCAAATATTAAGAACCATAAAAGATCCTCGTAGTGGAGTCAGAGGAACCCAGATTCAGTTCAGATGAATATTTCTTATTCCTTAATAGGTCTAGGGTCCTCTAAAGCTGCAGACGTATACATGAATGAAAACCCCTATGTATGCTGTGCAATAGCAGTGACACTCACTCTTGTGATATTCTATGATAGAGTGGCTATTAGTACTAGGTATATGGGAGTGAATTGCTAGATTATACCAGTATTATATACAGTATTAGGGGAATCCATATGATACCATTACATCAAACATGGTAGAAAGGGGGGGGGGGGTGATAGACAGCACTCTGACACAATGACTCAGCAAGGTTGCAGGGTGCACGGAACAGGAAGGGACCCTAATACCCTTCAGAAGGGTCCCAGAGGTACTTCCCTAAGCCTTCCCTCCCCACTGTCAAATAATCCCACACTCAGCTAATGATATAAATCTAAAGTCTAAAGAGGGCAAATCACATAAGCAGATATCAAATATCAAACAATAAATGTAAGTACAAGAATATTGTAAAAGACACAGAACATATGCAGATATCAGATTTCAATCAGTGAACAAGTATAAGCAAACCCTCTATCAACAGCTCCTGGTGCCCTGTTGAGTGCTTGGCAGATGAAGAGGTCACCCCTCGAAACGTCGCCCCCCTAGTTTGCTTTCCTTTGTCCATTTTTGTGATTTGTTTCCTTTTCTTTCATGTTTTTTTCCCCCTTCTCCTTCTTTCCCCTCTACCCCCTTTAATTTTTGATTTTCTCCATGGTGATATTTATTCTTGCATTGGCGTATTGGCTATTGTTGCTATATTTTCAGTTTATTATTAGTGTCATTAAATTATTCATATTCCCTACACTGGTATTCGCCTATATCTATAGCTGTGAGACAGAGAGTGCTGGTACTATCTTTTGGTTTGTCATTACATCAAACATAGTGGGCAAAATTGCCAGGATAGGTGTAACACAGTTCAAATATTACACTTCTACATAGTAACATAAACCCATTGTGAGGTGCATAGATATGAATGAAATGGACACAAGGTTGTGCAGGTAAGTTGTACCCTTTCCATACCTTCTTTAGGTTTAAACCGTGAGAAATGTTGTCTGCTGTTAAGAAGGCTGAGACCAGGTGAGTGATGGAGCCTGCTTCCCCGCAATGCGGTCTGAACTGGAACGTGCTCATACCTCGCTCCCTACAAAGAGAAACACAATTACTGTCTACTGCAGGGATGGCCAACAGGTCAGGTTTTCAGACTATCCCTGCTTCAGCACAGGTGGCTCAATCAGTCCCAGCTTCAGCACAGGTGGCTCAAATCGGTCCCAGCTTCCGCACAGGTGGCTGTGTTCAACTGAGCCACAGATTGAGCCACCTGTGCTGAAGCAGGGATATATAACACAACAGTGTAAACGCGGCCAGATCCACAAAATGGTGCTAAGTTTTAGCATGCCTTTACTCCCCTGGCGTGCTAAGGCTTAGCACCACTATGTGGATCTGCGCCACAGATTGGAGAGAGAGGGATTTTGCTCTTGTAAAATGAATGGCCGGTTTCAGTGGTAGTTAATATTCCTATGGAGACTAATGAGGCATTTCACCTATTAGAATAAGTTGGTTGTTAATGAATATAGGAGAAGGAGCGGCTCAGTGAGTAAAGACACTGACTGGCACTGAGTTTGGAGCAGTGGAATTCCTGGTGTCAGCTCCTTGTGTCCATGGGCACCAAAAACATAGATTGTAAGCTCCACAGGGTAGGGACTGCAAAATGTCTCTGTAAAGTGCTACATAAAACTAGCAGCGCTACACAAGAACATGCTATTATTATTAATATTATATACATATTTAACCATTAGGCAATGTGGTGGAAGAGTATAATTAAAGTGACACTTTGGAATCCTAACGTGTTTCTAGGACCCCTGCAGGAGGGTCCGACGGTATATTGGGCTTAATGCAAACCATTATGGATTGCCATATCTTGGTGTTTCCCTAATCTCCATGATAACAGCACCCATGGAGATAATGAAGACCACATTGTATATTTATATCAAAAAGCACTTAAAAAATAATTAGTGCTATTTAGGAATAGAATAGAATTATCCTTAGCAGAGTAGGATTGCTTTTATTGTGCAAGCATAGAATTAGTTTATGGGTTTCCCCTCCAGAAAATTAACCCCACCGCATGTTCTTCTTCCAGCGTCTTTGTTCTATACTATTAGCATTTCCTACTTGTGAGCTGCATGAAGTCAGGCGTTCCCTGGTGTGGGAAGCTTCCAACGCTCCACTTACTTCCGTAGATTGTTGAGAATCATGATGTTGGCGTACATGTAGTACAAGTAGTAGCTGTATGGAGGATTTTGTTCGTGAATCCAATCGTCGGGGTTCGGGCTCTTGTTGGTGAACATGTGGTCGTTATGTTTCGATTCATCATCAACGCTATCAAAGCCTGTCACCTGGAACAGAAAATACGCATGTTACCATCTCGCCTGTGTCATCTGTTGGATTAGGAGTAGCATAAGAAACCGTTGTTTAATAACGGATTAGGATAAATGAAACAATGCAGATATTTGAATACAGTCCTGCTAGAACTATATTTTCATTATGGGCAGGTGGGGGCTTCCCTTTGTTGGAACCCCACTCAGGGCTAGGGCTGTCATTCACCCAGTAGCCCTGGCACGCTGCCTAGGGGTCCCACTCGACTCCTCTCTCACATTCTCCTGTCACATTCAAAACGTCTCTAAAACCTGTCGCTTTTTCCTCCGCAATATAACAAAGATACGCCCTTTCCTCTGTTGCTCGACTGCTAAAAGTCTGACTCAGGCCCTCATTCTCTCCTGTCTCGTTTACTGTAACCTCCTGCTGCCCGGCCTTCCTGCCTCTCACCTGTCTCCCCTACAATCTATCCTAAACGCTGCTGCCAGAATCACTCTACTCTTTCCTAAATCTGTCAGCGTCTCCCCTGCTGAAATCCCTCTCCTGGCATCCGATCAAATCCCGCATCTCACCCTCCATTCTTCTCCTCACTTTTAAAGCTTTACACTCTTCTGCCCCTCCTTACATCTCAGCCCCAATTTCTCGCTATGCACCATCCCGACTTGCGTTCTGCTCAAGGATGTCTTCTCTCTACCCCCTTTGTATCTAAAGGCCTCTCCCGCCTTAAACCTTTCTCACTGACTGCCCCGCACCTCTGGAATGCCCTTCCCCTCAATACCCGACTAGCACCCTCTCTATCCATCTTTAAGAACCACCTTAGGACTTGCTTAAAGAAGCATATGAATAGCACTGTGGCTAATACTATACACATGATACATAAAGCTTGGCCCCCTGCAGACGCACTTACCAGAACTCCCTCCTACTGTCTCTGTATGTTCTTCCTACCTACCAATTAGATTGTAAGCTCTTCGGAGCATGGACTCCTCTTTCTAAATAGCACTTACGTCTGAAGCACTTATTCCCATGATCTGTTATGTGTATTATTTGTTATTAATATGATTGTCACGTGTATTACTAATATGAAGCGCTATGTACATTAATGGCGCTATATAAATACATACATACATTAGAAGTGGGAGCTTGACCAATCATCCAACAGGACAAGAGTGTTCATGGCATACTCAGAGTACCGGTTTTGTTTAGTCCTAGTTCTTGATGGCATTGACATTTTGGTGGAGACTAGCCGTCATGGAAAGCCATTGTAAGTGTACTGACCACACCCCACTGTTAAAACCCAGAGGCGTCTTCAGCACCTCCTGTTCTTCTAGCCCCATGGTGGAATAGGCCAGTACTTTAATAATGCCAATAAACACTCGTCTCAGACAGAATCATAAAGGGAATAATGTCATGTAGAATTACTGGATAATCTGTCAATATTTCAAAAGGCAGAACAAAAAGAAAACTGGTTTGTTTGAAATAATCATTTAAAGGTTTAAAAACTCCTACATTTTCACCCCTGTTATTTTGTAAATATGAGATATACAGTAGTTAAATCAGAGGATCGCGCTGGTCTTATTGACGCAAAACAGCGCCTGACAGTAGAGTACTATACAGTATTTATTCTGAAACACAAAAGGGCAGAAAAGCACTGAAATTATGCCGAAAAAAAGAATGGCTATTTAAGCTGAAAAGACAAATAATTGGTTATAAACTCCCTGATAATTGTGTTTACCTGTCATATTCTAATTCGCAAAATTACTCCTCAGAAACAACCATAAAACATGGAATAATTGATTGGAAATGGAAGTGGGGAAAATATGGAATCCGTTCATACTTACATAGTTCAGGAAAAGGTAGAGCTCCTTGTGATCGGAAGGGTTAATTGTTGCCTCAAATAATGGCAAGAAGATGTTCTCTATCATTTTGCCGAAACCGGGAAGAATCTTCTTTGATTTGAATATATCACTGAAAAGACACAGTTCTATTATTCTCAGGATCTTGAGAAATTTCATGCAATAGAACTGAGAAGTCTCTGTCTCTGTCTTGTTAGAAAAAAAATCATACAACACATACACTTAATCTAATATATTATTAATCCACATAGAAAAGGGCTCTGGTGGCGACCAATGCCCTGGCTTGTTTAAAGGCCCTCAGCTTCACATTGGCCCTTCAACTCCAGCCCGGGCATTATTGACCAGTAACGTACTTAATTAGGTAGACAGTACAAGAAACAGTTCAGAAAAGTGCAATGGGAAAAAAAGGTAATTCATGTAAATAAATAATGGAGTCCCTGCCAGAGAGAACTAAAACAGCTCATCTGGCATCTACTAGGGCAATCTCGCCAGCCTTGGGGTGGTGAAGTCAAATTTGCTAGTATTTCTGCCCGGTTTGCCTTTTAGTCTTAGCAGAGGTACTAGAATACCAGCAAATTGTCAACATTTGCGCGATTGAGACATTTTGGCTGTATCGCTCGAATTTGAGGAGCCAGAATTTTATCTGCAAATTGGAGCGTAAAGGGGATCTTTTCACACAGATACGAACTTCTCCCAGCTACAGTACTAATATAGGCCCCTGTGCATCAAGCTCCCTGTTCCGATTGTGTGTTTCTTAGAGCTAGTACATCAAGAAAAATACTCTGTATAGATTGTGCTCCACCAATGAAACTGCCAACTCCAAACTAGCACAAGCTTTGTCTACGTGCACCAAATATGAAAAACAAAAAGTTTTCTTTCTTACATCTTACAATGAAAGGCCATAAACATCCCCCACAAAAAATAAATAAACACCCCCCACTGCAGTTGGCATTGCAAATGTCAATATTCATTAAAATGCTTGAACATATGTGCCGGGCATTGCATAGCTGTGCGTTTCTTTCAGTACTCGTGGCAAAGGAATAAACGAAGCAGGTTGTTCCTCCTTTATAAATAAAAAAATGTTATTTACAGTTTAAGAGCTCCAGTATCACAGATTTAATAGTTGGGATGGATTTATCTTTCAGGCGTATCCTCACTTTCCAATACCGCAGCCTAAATCCACTCATCTCGGTTTCATGTTCACTTAAACCTGGTCTGTAACGGAAACTCACAAAACCTCAAAGGGACAATTTTCCCGACATATATGCACTGTGGGTGCGTGTACTTCTTATTTCATTTATATTGTGTTTTATGTGGCAATAAATAAATAAATCGCACCACGGTTTAAAGGACTTCCTAACTGATAAACCTTTCTGCCACCCCAGTGTGCTGGTCAACTCCTTTCTATTTGTTGTGTTCTTTGTTACATTTTACTTGTCTTCGAACCATTCTCCCCCTCCCCCCCCCCCCTATTAGTTTATATCAAGCATGTCAAACTCGCGGCCCGCGGGCCGCATAAGGCCCACAACGTACATATTTGCGGCCCAGCCCAGTGGGTCCCAATCTGTGCGCCGCGGCGCACCATCCTCCCCACCATCCCTCCGATTATCCTCCCCACCATCCCTCCCCATTATCCCTCCTTCATGCCGGCCGGGCCGCAGGGGATTGGCTGCAGGCAGAGAGGAAGCCGGGGGCGGGGCTTCCGCTTTGTGCAGAGCACACGGTGAGTGTGTGTGTGTCTGCCTTCCCGCTCCTGGCTCCTCTGCCTGCTGGTGGCTGCGCGGTGTCCCGTCCCCTCCTGCTCCGGGTGATAGGAGAAGGGGGGGGGAGTTAGTTGTACATTTGCATGTCCTGCACGGATCGCATGCCTTTCCTCCCCCCAGTCACATCCATCGCTGCCTCTGCTCTCCACTGCTCTCCTGTGTGTATGTGTGTGTGTGTGTGTGTGTGTGTGTATCTATGTGTGTGTGTGTGTGTATCTATGTGTGTGTGTGTGTCTGTGCGTGTGTGTGTCTGTGTGTATGTGTGTATCTGTGTATCTGTGTGTGTGTGTGTGTATCTGTGTGTGTGTGTATCTGTGTGTGTGTGTGTCTGTGTGTGTGTGTCTGAGAGAAAGAGAGAGTGTCTGAGAGAGAGAGAGAGAGAGAGAGAGAATGTCTGAGAGAGAGCCCGAGAAAGAGAGAGTGCCTGAGAGAGTGCCTGAGAGAGAGTGTGTCTGAGAGAGAGAGAGAGAGAGAGAGAGTGTCTGAGAGAGAGAGTGTCTGAGAGAGAGAGAGTGTCTGAGAGAGAGGAAGAGAGTCAGAGAGAGAGGGAGAGAGTCAGAGAGAGAGGGAGAGAGTCAGAGGGAGAGAGTCAGAGAGAGAGAGAGAGAGAGAGAGAGAGAGAGAGAAAGAGAGAGAGAGAGAGAGAGAGACAGAGTCAGAGTCAGAGTGTCAGAGTGTCAGAGTGTCAGAGTGTCAGAGTGTCAGAGAGGGAGAGTCAGAGTCAGAGAGGGAGAGTCAGAGTGTCAGAGTCAGAGAGGGAGAGTCAGAGTCAGAGAGGGAGAGTCAGAGAGGGAGAGTCAGAGAGGGAGAGTCAGAGAGGGAGAGTGAGTCAGAGATGCCAAGTGTCAGGAAGAAAACATTCATTTTATCGTTGTTCTTGTTCTTTTTTTTTTTATAGTGTACTTTTTGAAATAAACCTACGTTTCTATGAAAATTTAAGTTTTTGTTTTTTTGCGGCCCACCTAAACTTAAACCTTGTTTATTTGGCCCGTGTTAGCCTTTGAGTTTGACATGCTTGGTTTATATGATCAAACCACAAGCATTAGATTTTTTTTAAAAGTTCATCTTCATCCCATTAATATACAGGACAATGACACACTTACAGTATATATAATGTGTCCAGATCATAGTGCTGAGAAGATGAAACACAGTTACAAGTTGTTGTCGCTGTTATCATTCAAGTTGTCTAGTTACAGTAGCAACACTTTAATTTCCCCTTGTCCATACTAACAATTTCTTCAAAGTGCAGGTCTCCTCTAAGACCGAGATACAAAGTAAAGCTCTACTCGCACGTTCATAATGCTCCATTTCTCCATTTAACATGACGGCCAAGAACAGTGCAAAGACAACGTTCAGGTCCCACATGGACCTTTCATCAGGTCAATACTAGCAGAAATGGTAGCGTTGCGGCTTGCTCACTGGCAGGATGTGCTTTCCTTTTTGATTAGTAGTATTTTGGCACAAGTTCTAGTTACCTCTGTGCAGTTCTGTCTTTGGTGTCCTGTCCTCGTCCATAAATCAATACAGAGAAGAAATATAGACAACCGCTCATGAGGTTCAGCACCACTTACACAGCTCTGTGGCGACTTTCATTTCACCACGTTATGGTGCAGAAGCAGCATAACGTGGTGAAATAATAGTCAGCACAGCGCTGTTTAAGTGGCGCTCAACCTCATGAGCGGTTGTCGATATTTCTTCCTACACGGAAGACTGTGCACATTAAATTGGATGTTGACATATCAGAGTATTGTGAGCAGAAATGTAGATAAGTGGAGTCTGATCTTATTGTGACTTAAAGTTGTGCTCTACTTACAAGATTCTAGGGACTTGAATCATCCAGCGCATGTTGGGCGAATAGACCTTGTGCTTGATAAACCACTTTGCCAGGACATCCCACTCCTCGGGGCAACGTCCGTATATAGATAAGCGAGGCTCTGTATACTGGTACTTGCTTTCTTCAAGCTCTTGAGCTACTTCCTGTAAATAAGACAACAGGTCAGATTTACTAAGTGCTGGGACATTTGGGCACCTTACGCATTCACACTGATGAGTAAATATGCCCTAATATGTCTTGTGAACCAATTAAGCAAAAGTGCTAGATCTGCACTGGTCAATTGTTCCAAAGGTGGGCAACAGGTCACATCCACTGTATGTCTACTAGGTACTGTATATACCACGGGCATGTGAAGATAATAACGGATCCCACGCTCATTTGTTCCGGTCCTGCTGTAAGTAGGGTTTTGGGTTTTTTTTTTTTTTCCAAACATTTTTATTAGGTATTGAAACATCACTTTACACGCATTGTCATATGTGCATAGCATAATACCATAACTGTTGTTTTTCCCTTTTTCCTTATAAGAGTGGGGGTAGAAAGACGAGAGGTGGGGGGGGGAGAGGGGGTGGGAGGGGTCCCTGATTACCCACCCATAGGGGTGGCCGACCGTCCGGTCCTTCAGTGGACCCTGTGATTAGACTCCCGAAAGAGAGAAAAGAGTGGGAGAGAGTGGAGGGAAGGGGGGGGGGGAGGAGGGAGGGGATTTCTAGGTTTCCCTTCCCCTGGAGTCGCCTCCTGTTACTTGGTCCCAGCGTCTCGTCCGGTTACTGGGCAAAGGAGGGGGCTGTTGTCTCTTACGGTCTAGTGGGTCAGCCAGGGCTCCCATATGCGGTTGAACCGCCCTGTTGAGTGGTTAAGGAATGCTGTCAGTTTTTCCATTAACATTACCTCATTTAATCTTTTTTTTACCATTTGTATATTGGGTGGGGAATTTTTCTTCCAGGAGAGTGCCACCGAGCACCGCGCTGCAGTCAGAATAAAGGAGATTAATTTCCATACTGGGTGGTCAATTTCATCCATTGGCCTGCCCAGTATGAAGGTCAGTGGGTCCATAGGGATTGTGAGGTCAGTGACCATTTTAATTAGGTTTTGAATTGAGAGCCAATATATCTGAATTTTTGGGCAGTGCCACCATATGTGAGCCATGTCCCCCCTATGTCCACAGCCTCTCCAGCATAGATCGGATACCAGAGGGTAGATTTGCCGCAGTCTCACTGGTGTTAAGTACCAGTGAAACATTATCTTGTAGATGTTTTCTTTAATGCTGGTGCACACTGAGGTTCCTGATGCCGCTTCCCATATCTCCTCCCAGTCTTCGCTATCAATGTCTACATTTAACTCCGCTGCCCACTTGTGCATATAATCGTGTGTGTCAGGGCTTGCGTGTCTATCTAGTATCCCGTAGATTTGAGAGATTAGGCCTTTTTGGTGCTCGTTTTCCTGACACAATCTTTCAAATTGTGTTAAGGGAGGGAATTCTAGTGTGGGGGACAGCTTTTGTAGGAAATGTCTGATCTGAAGGAATTTAAATGTATCTAGGGTTGGGGCTTTAAATTTATTCCGCAGTTCTTGGAAAGTCAAAGGTTTCTTGTCACATACCAGATCATAGACTTTCTCAATTCCTACCCTCGCATACTGTTCAAACTGCTTGGTCTCACACCCTGGGAGGAATTCTGGGTTATTATATAGTGGGGTGAGTTGTGAGGCTGTGTTCGAGAGTTTAAATTTGTTCTTAGCTTTTTGCCAAATCTCCATTGTGTGGCCCATTGTCCTTAGTTCAAATTTGCTTAGCCCCTTTTCAGGTCTGCCCGTGGCCCATAGACTTGCTTGCAGAGAAGGCGCCCTGGCATACTGGGACTCAATCTTTAGCCAGCATAGCTGGTCTGGGTCCGAGTTCCACTCGACCACTGCTTTTAATTGGGCTGCCTGGTAGTATCGAGCGATATCCGGCACCCCCATGCCCCCCCCACTCTTTGGTGCTGTTAGTATTGATTTTGCGACTCTGGGTTTTTTACTGTGCCAAATAAATTTGAATATTCTGCTCTGGAGATCTTTCAATTCTGATCCAGGGACCCTGATCGGAAGTGTCTGAAAATAGTATAATAACCTTGGGAGTACATTCATCTTAACTGAGATCATCCTTCCGATCCAGGAAATTTGGTATTCCTCCCATTTATCCAAATCTTTTCTGATTTTGTCAAATAAGGGGGGGTAATTGCATTGATATAGGGAGCGGTAGTCCTTTGATACATTAACTCCCAAATATTTAATGTATGAAGGGCACCATCTGTAATTGAAATTTGATTTCAATAATTGGACCTCTGAGTCTTCGAGATTTAGATTCAGGGCTTCAGACTTGTCGCTATTAATTTTATAGCCCGATATCTCTCCGAAGTTGGATAACTCTTTTTGCAGGTTGGGTAGGGAGGTATGAGGGTGGGACAGCGTGAGAATGACATCGTCCGCAAACAACGAGATTTTGTAACTGGTGTCTCCTATAGCTATGCCTTGAATGCTTGCGTTGTCCCTTATTCTCGCCGCCAAAGGCTCTATTGTCAAGGCGAAGAGAAGAGGGGAAAGGGGGCAACCCTGTCTCGTGCCATTCCTTATCTCGAAGGCCTCTGCCGGAGCGCCCGGGAGTTTGACCGTCGCCGTGGGGCTGCGGTAGAGTGCCCTGACACCCTCCAGGTATGTGTCATTGAAGCCGAATTTTTTCATTGTGTTATCTAGAAAGAGCCAGTCAATTCTGTCGAACGCCTTCTCTGCATCAAGACTTAACAACACTGCTTTGGAACCTGAGATTCGGACATGTTCTATTATGTTTATAATTTTTCGTGTGTTGTCAGAGGCCTGACGGTTCTTAACAAATCCAACCTGGTCAATGTTGATCAGTCTGGGTAAGATTGGGTTCAACCGATTGGCGAGGATCTTACTATACAGTTTTAGATCATTGTTTAGTAGCGATATAGGTCGGTAGCTTCCACAATGTTGTGGGTCCCTACCGTCCTTATGGATTATAGCTAAACTAGCATTGGTCATGGAGGGCGGGATTGGTGAGCCCTCCATGAAGGAATTGAATAGGTTGAGAAGGTGTGTTGACAGGAGCGGGAGGAACCGTTTGTAATAGGTATTGGAGAAGCCATCGGGACCAGGAGTTTTAGAGATCTTTGACGCTTTTACCGCTTCCGTGAGCTCTATTTTCGTTATTCTTGCGTTCAGTTTTTGTTGTTCTTCATCCGTGAGACTGGGGAGGTGACACTTAGAAAGGTAGTCATTGATAATTCTGGAATTTGTTTCCGGAGCTTTGTTGCCCTGGGTTTTTAGGTTATAGAGCTCTGTGTAAAATGCTGTAAACTCCTCTGCGATTTTCTTATCGCTATATAAAATTTCACCAGACCTACTCTTGATAGCTGTAATTTGAGATCTCTTTTGTACACCTCTTAATTTGTTAGCTAATAGTCTATCTGCTTTGTTCCCCTTATCATAATATTTTTGACTGGTCCATCGCAGTGACTTTTCTACATCTTCTATCTGTATTTGGTTGAGCTCCTCTCTGACGGATGTTAGTGTTTTATATATTTTTCTGGAGGGGTTAATTTTATGTTGGCGCTCTAGTTCTAGGATTTTATCCGTCAGGACTCTAATAGCCTTTGTTTTGTTTTTCTTCCTGTGGGACGCGATGGAAATAATGGCTCCTCTAATCGTTGCCTTATGGGCTTCCCACAGGATTGCTGGTGATGAGGCCGACTCTGTATTATGGGCAAAGTATTCTTTGAGTGCTGTTTTTATTTCTCTCTCAATTTCAGGGTAGTTTAATAGTGAGTCGTTAAGTTTCCAATTGAACGAATTTGTCTTTATGAATGGGGTGTCAAGGGTAACTATGATTGGGGCATGGTCTGACCATGTGATGGGGCCTATATCTGAGCTTGTTGACGCTTCAAAAATGGTTTTAGTGGCGAAGAGATAGTCTATTCGAGAGTAGGTCTGGTGTGGAGGAGAGAAAAAAGTGTAATCTCTCTGGCCCCGATGTTGTGTTCTCCAAATATCCAACAAAGAGTACTCTCCTATGATTTCTTTGAATTTTTTCCCTATTCTTTGGGAGGCCTTTGCATGCGATCTATTTAATAGGCTTGACTTGTCCTCTAGTGGATTCAGGGCCATGTTAAAGTCCCCTCCTACTACCATTGAGGACAGGTAGGTCGGGTCAATCTTGTCCAGAAGAGCCCTCAGAAATTCTATCTGGTTCTCATTGGGTGTGTATACATTGACCAGCACGATAGGTGAACCTGCCAGTGACCCATAAACTATAAGAAATCTACCCTCTGGATCTGTGATTGTTTTAGTGTGATTGAATGGCGTTCCCTGACGGAATAAAATTGCCACTCCTCTCTTTTTGCTACCAAACGATGAGAAGTAGCCCGTAGGGAAAGCCTTGCTGAACAGTTTAGGCAGCTCGTGCGATGCGAAGTGGGTCTCCTGTAGAAATACAATGTCGCCTTTTAATCTTTTCATCTCTTGTAGAGCTAGCCTCCTTTTTTTATTGTTGTTTAGGCCTTTTACGTTTAGTGAGATTAAATTTATTGGAATTTGGCTAGCCATTAGTTTGAGATTTGATTCCTTCTAGAGCAACTCCCTTCCCACTAGGGAGAATTTTTCGGATCCTTTGTCGGACCATATTCCCTTCGCGTAATGAGGGGTTTATATTTGGGGGGACCTGAGTGGCGCTCCAGGGGGTTGGGGGGGGGGGAGGGAAGAATAGGGTAGAAGTCTGCCGGGACAGGGTCGGCAGGAGGAGATAGTGTGAAAAGAGGGCCAGTGGTAGCCCTCTAGCAGTAATACCGGTGATATAACCGGTGTTTGGGCTTAGGGCCCAATGGGAGGGATCCGTTGACTCCCGAACTGGGATGCAAGAGGGGGGGGGCGCAGACTCTAGAAGATTTTATGGTTTGTACCCTTCCAGAGGTACCCTAGGAGGGGAGGCGTGGTCGCTTTTGTCGTGGGTGGTTAGGTAGGGTTTGTAGAAGGGTGTGGGATGGAGGAGGAGTATGAGAGGGGAAGAGACTAATTGGGTGGGAAGGGTAAGCGTGGAGAGGGAGGGAGGGAAGATGTGGGGAGGGGACGGTTAGGTATTGGGAGGAGGGAGGGGTAGGGAGTGAAGCAGAAGGGGGGTGTAGGGAGCTTTCCTTTATGTTTGCGTCGTGCATCTCTCATATATAGGGGGGGGGAGGAAGGGGGTGGAGTATGTTCCAGGGTGTGTATCTTGTCCCTCGGTTAGCAAACATGCTCCTGAGTAGTGCACATACAGTGTACATTCTAGGTTCGGCAGTCTTGTATTCACCCGCCTTCTATCCGATAGAGGGTGTGTCCCTTGTCGGTAGGTTGGCTATGTGAACTAAGGGCTTTGGGCAGGGGGTGGAGGAAAGGGGGGAGGGAGAGAGAAGGGAGGAAAAAAAAAAAAAAAAAAAAAAAAAAAAAAGGGGGGGGGGAAGGTGGGGTAGAGTGGCTAGCTAGGACAATACATTATCTCCATCTTTATGTATGTTTTCTCTGGTTACCATTAACCATTCTAATGGGTCATCAGACTATGGTGCGATTGTACTTTTCCCCGGCCTTATAGCTCTTCACACTTTTACACAGAAAAATAAATGGCAGTTTGGCGCCTTAATCTGGCGCTGAGGCGGTTTTTCGTGTTCATGACACAACAGGTCGGTTGGTAATAAAACATTTAAGTATTGCGGTAGGATTCCTCGATTCCCATTCTAGAAACCTCATGGAGGCACCGGGCTGTAATAGCCATCTATACAAGGACATGAGATCTAGATCTTTATTGTATATGCGAGGTTTAGAGGGGGGGGGAGGGGGAGGGGGGGGGAGAAGGGGGGGGAGAAAGGGGGGGGGGGAAAGGGGACGGAGAGGGGAGAGGGGGGGGGGGGGGAGGGGAGAGGGGAGAGGGGGGGGGAGAGGGGGGGGGGGGAGGGGAGAGGGGAGAGGGGGGGAGAGGGGGGGGAGAGGGGGGGGGGGGAGAGGGGGGGGGGAGAGGGGGGGGGAGAGGGGGGGGAGAGGGGGGGGGGGAGAGGGGGGGGGAGAGGGGGGGGGGAGAGGGGGGGGGGAGGGGGGGAGAGGGGGGGGAGGGGAGGGGGAAGGCGGGGGGAGAGAGGGGGAGGGGAAGGCGGGGGGGAAGGCGGGGGGAGAGAGGGGGGGGAAAGGCGGGGGGAGAGAGGGGGGGGAAGGCGGGGGGAGAGAGGGGGGGGGGAAGGCGGGGGGAGAGAGGGGGGGGGGAAGGCGGGGGGAGAGAGGGGGGGGGAAGGCGGGGGGAGAGAGGGGGGGGGAAGGAGCCATCTAACAATTCAAGGCCTGTTCATCACATTTTAAGTTAGCAATCAGACATGTATATTATTATTTCACATTATTGGGTTTCAGTGCAGACAGCGGTTTGAAACATTTAACATTTTCTCTCAGGTCCCCGGTGTATACTGCCTTGATATCCCGTTGGGGAGGGGGAGAGGGGGGGGGAGGGGGAGAGGGAGAGGGAGAGGGGGGTAGAGGGAGAGGGGGGTAGAGGGAGGGGGGGGTAGAGGGAGGGGGGGGGGAGAGGGAGGGGGGGGAGAGGGAGGGGGGGTAGAGGGAGGGGGGGGGTAGAGGGAGGGGGGAAAGGGAGGAGGAGGGGAAGGAGGAGGGGGGGGGAAGGAGGAGGGGGGGGGGGAAGGAGGAGGGGGGGTGGAAGGAGGAGGGGGGGGGAAGGAGGAGGGGGGGGAAGGAGGAGGGGGGGGAAGGAGGAGGGGGGGAAGGAGGAGGGGGGGGAAGGAGGAGGGGGGGGGAAGGGGAGGGGGGGAAGGGGAGGGGGGGAAGGGGAGGGGGGGAAGAAGGAGGAGGGGGGGGGAAGAAGGAGGAGGGGGGGGGAAGGAGGAGGGGGGGGGAAGGGGAGGGGGGAAGGGGAGGGGGGAAGGGGAGGGGAGCCATCTAACAATTCAAAGCCTGTTCATCACATTTTAAGTTTGCAATCAGACATGTATATTATTATTTCACATTATTGGGTTTTCAGTGCAGACAGTGGTTTGAAACATTTGACATTTTCTCTCAGGTGCCCAGTATATACTGCCCTGATATCCCGTTGGGGAGGGGGTGTGGGGGGGGACGGGGTGGGGGATGGCAGGGGGGGGAGGGAGGAGGAGATGGCAGGGGGGGGAGGGAGGGGGAGATGGCAGGGGGGGGAGATGGCAGGGGGGGGAGGGAGGAGGAGATGGCAGAGGGGGAGATGGCAGGGGGGGGAGATGGCAGGGGGGGGGGGGGAGATGGCAGGAGGGGGGAGATGGCAGGGGGGGGGAGATGGCAGGGGGGGGGGAGATGGCAGGGGGGGGGAGATGGCAGGGGGGGGAATGGCAGGGGGGGGGAGCCATCTAACAGTTCAAAGCCTGTTCATCACCTTTTAAGTTAACAGACATGTGTCACATTATTGGGTTTCAGTGCAGACAACGGTTTGAGACATTTGACATTTTCTCTAAGGTGCCCGGTATATGCTGCCTTGTTATCACGTTGGGGAGGGGGTATGGGGGGGGGACGGGGTGGCAAGGGGGTGGCGGGGGGGGGGGACGGGGTGACAGGGGGGGGATGAGGTAGATGGGGACGGGGGAGGGGGGGGGGGTTAGGGGGTGGTCAGGAGAGGAGGGGGCGGGGGGGGTGGCAGGGGGGGAGGAGGTGACGGCCGGGGGGGGGGTGGCAGGGGGGGATGGCAGGGGGGGGGGAGGGGGGGGATGGCAGGGGGGGGGAGGCGGCAGGGGGGGGGAGACGGCAGGGGGGGGGAGACGGCAGGGGGGGGGGAGGGAGCTTGTCAACCCTGTATACGCATAGGTCTGCAGCAGTGGGGCCTCTGGGTGTTTTGTGATTCAGTCCTAACCGTACCCCAGGTCCGTTTGGAGGGAGGGTCCCGCTGTCCATTTTGGGGTGGTCTCCAGGTTCTCTTGGGGGGGGGGCAGTGGGGGGGCAAAGAGATACTCACAGTTCGGCTGATTCCGCTTTGTTGTCTCTCCCCCTCCCCCCCTCCCCGTGATAAGCGAGTCCCAGGCTCCTCCAACCACCAGGGCCTCCTGGCCGCTGCAACAACACCCCGAAGGGTAACAACAACTCGAAGAACTTTTTAACTTAAACTTTATTTCGGACCGGACTTAAGCTTGCTGGGGGGTCGATAACTGCGTGCAAAGATCTTTCTTTGGTGCTTTCCGGTCGGCCCTCAGGTTCTGCAGTCTCTGAGATTCATCTCCGGATCCGGAGACTGTTCTCCCCGGATGTCTCGCGATACTTCAGCGGAGATGAGCAGTTCGACTCGGCAGTAAGCAGGTGAGTAGAGCGGCGGCGCTTCTCTGTCCCTTCAGCGTCTGGTTGACTTCAGGCGTGCTGAGGGTTCTCTTCTTTCTTGATCGTTGCTCTCGTCTGGGTCTTCACTCCGCGCAGAGGCCCGCTGTCGCTTCGGTGCCCAGGAGGCTGGTGGGGTCAGACCTAGGGCCCGCACATACGGGTCCATATCCTCCGGGAATCGGATCGTCAGGAATTTACCTTTGTGGTTCGCCGTCAATTTAAAGGGGAACCCCCAGCGATATTTTACTTCGTTGTCTCGGAGGAAAGTTGTTAAAGGTTTCATCCCCTTCCTGCGGAGCACCGTTATCCTCGACAGGTCGCTGAATATCTGGAGCTGTTCTTCCATGAAGGTGAGTGATTCTTTTCCTCTGCATGCTATGAGAATGCTTTCTTTAGACGTGTAGCTGTGCAGTTTCACTATCACGTCGCGCCTTCGGTTCGGGTCTTCTGATCTGGGTCCCAGAGCCCTGTGGGCCCGATCCATTTCAAGGTCTCTGTCATCCAGGGATCCACAGATAAATTTAAATAGGTCGAGTAGGTACGGGCGGAGGAGGCCAGGGAGAACCGTTTCAGGGATATTTCTAATACGCAAATTCTGCCTTCTATCCCGGTTCTCCTGGTCTTCTAGCGCGTCTCTAATCCGTTGGAGTTCCTCTTTTAGATTAAAAATCTCTTCTTCTGCTCCGGTTTGGCGCAGGTGGCTCTCCTCCATTTTAGTTTCAAGCGTGGTGGTCTTTTCTGCCAATCCATTTATTTCCTGCTTGAGATCATGGACTGCTGACTTTATCTCCGATTGTAAGGAGGTATACAGTTTTGTCTGCATTGCCGCCAGCAGTTCCTCCATATATGACCTAGTGAGGGGTTCCTCTGAAGCGGGGGTCTCTTTAGAGCGGGGTGCTTTCCCCTGTTTAGCCGGTTCTCCTCGTGGGCTGCCGCCATCTTGTTTTTCCGACTGCGGCTCCGGGCTCTTCTGTTGCGGCGTGAAATATTTGGTTACCGCTTGGGACACTGGTTTCTTTTGCTGTCTAGACATTCTCCGGTTGTTACCCCAGCCGGTGACCCGAAATTTAATTGTGATTATTCGGTGGAAGGGTGCTTTTGTTAATCTTTAATCAGGAGAGTCTGCAGAGCTCCCAAACTACACCACCATGTTGGGTGACGTCACCGGAAGCCTCTCAGGGTTTTGGGTTTTAACCCCTTGATGACCCGCTGCAGCAGGCTCCTTTGTTTTAATAAATAGTTATTTTATTTTCAGCTTTAGTGTTAAGTGTTATGTTCTTTGTGGTTTGTTCTCTGTTGTTTGTTTGTTTGTTTGTTTTTAACTGATACAAGTTACACTATGATTTTCTTTTTTGTCTTTGTCCTTATGCTACGGACCCCTTGACTGGAGATCTTCCCTTGATTGGACCATTTGGATCCTCCATCCCCCTTTTTTGGACTCTATCTGGGACTTATTGGTCATTTCTATACGGGCGCTGGTTTGTATCTGTTCCTCTACTAGGTATATACCACTGGCATGTGAAGATAATAACGGACGCCTTCACGCTTTTATGGTTCACAATTCCACATTGGCAATTTCAGCTCTAAAAGGTGTGAATTTGCAAAGTGTGATCAAAATGACTAAGACTTTGCGCTTTTAGTCTGATTGATTTTTTTTTCTACTTTTAGTCCTAGTTTCATGTAGATCTCATTTTGACCTTTTTTTCCGGTAACATCTGGAAGCTATACAGAAACAAAAGGATTATCTATGCACAAATGTATCCGTTGATGCTTCTTGGCTATTTGACACCTGTACGAATGGGAGCAGATAGCGGTTGTACCTTGATAATGCGAGCAAAATATTCCCCATCGATGTAGTTTTCGGTCTTCAGATAAAGGTCCCTGAGCTCACTTGCTCCAACGGGATTGTATTTGGCGTTGAATTTATCGAAACGATGGAATGTCTGTCGTCCCTGGAACAAAGTACAGGCATACCCCGATTTAAGGCCACTCACTTTAAGTACACTCGCGAGTAAGGACATATCGCCCAATAGGCAAACGGCAGTTCGCGCATGCGCCTGTCAGCACGTCCTGAACAGGAATACCGGCCCCCTACCTGTACCGAAGCTGTGCGCAAGCGGGGAGACTATAGAGCCTGTTACAAATGCGTTATTTACATCAGTTATGCACGTATATGACGATTGCAGTACAGTACATGCATCGATAAGTGGAAAAATGGTAGTGCAAATGGTGGTCCTTTAAGTACATTTTCGCTTTACATACATGCTCCGGTCCCATTGCGTACGTTAATGCGGGGCATGCCTGTAACTGCGTTAGTATTGCCTATTCAATAATGGTTTAACTGTTGTACATCTGGCAGGAACTGAATAATTGCAGTTGTTTTTATTTATAGCTTAGTTCAGGGGTGTCAAACTCAATCCTCAAGTGCCACCAACAGACCAGGTTCTATGGATATCCCTGCTTCAGCACAGGTTGAGCCACCAAGGATATCCTTAAACCTGACATGTTGGTGGTCCTTGAGGACTGAGTTTGACACCCACATCTTAGTTAGAGTCTTCATATCAAGATAGTATTGAAGCAACATTGTTGCAATGTAACTAATTTTCATCTTGCACCCATCTATAAAGGCAACTGGGTCCAACATTGTCACAGTTTGCAATTGTCACTAGGAGAAATTAGGGAGGAGTCACATGACACGCTCAATAATATGATGATAATGTGTGTCTCTTGTATAGCGTAGGCACTGTGCACAGCATATTGCAGCCACGGGTCCTGACCTGAAGAGCTTGCAATTTAATCTCCTTTTAAATATCATCTTGCTAGATTTCTGCTTCTAGGAGTCCCTAATATTTTATTTAGTTTTTATCTGAAATACATGCCCTACTTTAACAGCTTATCCTGCCCTCAACGTGACAAATGACTCAGAATGCAGTTTACACTGTAGAACTTTGCTATTAAAAAACGACACCAAGCGATATACATCGCGTCTAATGCCCAAACGGCGTACAAATGGAAGGATATAACCTGCCAGCATGGTACAGATAATTAAGGGAGTCAGACAGGGCAAATATTTTGTAAGTACCTCTGGCACTTTTAGCGGCTGACCTCAAATACCTGATGCTCTGAATCGCCCTGTATAAATATAAACACGCCCTTAAACACAGTACACATGCCTTAACCCACTGATACACATGCCTTAACCCACTGATACACATGCCTTAACCCACTGATACACATGCCTTAACCCACTGATACACATGCTGACGCACTGATGCACACACTTTAATGCACTGATACACATGCCTTACCCACTGATACACATGCCTAACCCACTGATACACATGCTGACGCACTGATGCACACACTTTAATGCACTGATACACATGCCTAACCCACTGATACACATGCCTAACCCACTCATACACATGCCTTAACCCACTGATACACATGCTGACGCACTGATACACATGCCTTAACCCACTGATACACATGCCTTAACCCACTGATACACATGCTGACGCACTGATACACATGCCTTAACCCACTGATACACATGCCTTAACCCACTGATACACATGCTGACGCACTGATACACATGCCTTAACCCACAGATACACATGCTGACGCACTGATGCACACACTTTAATGCACTGATGCAGAGTCACACAACCCACCACGGCACTAATACATATAATCCAAACACTGAAACACTGAATAATACAATATACACAGATCTGCACATATACAGAGAGACACACATACGTATATACTGTTATTTACTGCTGGAATGTTAAGCCTGGGATATTTTGGTTATACGGGTGCTACACCCCTAGTAAAAGATTTGATACATCCTAGGATAGACTCACTGCATGGACGTCCAATGAGTCTACGGTCAGATCATAGGGGTCCATGTGAAGGCTCTCAAAGAGCTCCTTCAGCGTTATCTTTTGTCCTTGTTTCTCCGCCACCACCCTGTCCGACTCTGTGCGGTAAGTGTGCTTAATGAATCTGAGCAAGTGCTTCTGGTTCATGCAGGCTGCAGCGTGGATGTGGGTGTCCACCTAGAAATAAAGCAAAACATGTTACTTGTGGTTTAAGCCCCGCTCCACATCTGCAATGTCCACAGAGTACATATGATATATGATCCTGGGAAGGCATCCCAACAGAGATGATAGAGCACAGTAAAGGAATTGTTGGAATGGGCACAAGGCTCTCCTCAATATGAATGGAAGCCAAGGGTCATGTAGGGTCTGAGGCCTGACAGCAGATAGGAACAGGGGCAGGCAATGCGGGACAAGTGATTCTTATCTGCCGTCACATTCTATGTTTCCACTTCAGTTTTGTTGATTGTGGAAACTTTGTCCCAACTGTGTTTCTGCAACACAAATTAACCTCATTTCCTCTAAACATACATTTATAATAGCTTTGCGCATACAAGAAGGTATATTTTGGTAAAGAAAAAAACACGTATGGTCTTATTCAGGGGTGGCCAACTCCAGTCCTCAAGGGCAACCAACAGGTCAGGTTTTCAGGATGTCTCTGCTTCAGCACAGGCGACTCAAATCAGTGTTGAGCTGTGTCACAGTATCACCTGTGCCGAGGCAGGCATATCCTGAAAGCCTGACCTGTTGGTAGCTCTTGAGGACTGTATTTGGCCATTCCCAGTTGAATTAATAGCAAATTCTTCTCAACGAGGTATATAAGCTGAGAGTTCCTGAGCTATTACTTTGGTCTCATGTTTTTCTGGGAAACATAAATGGGTAAAAATTTGCGAGCCCCAAATGGATGGGACAACAATCTTGTCCACCGCAGGGAAACCGCTTCACAGCATATTAAATAGGAGTAATAATCACGCCTATTCAATATGGTGTGGTACCTTCTTCCCTGTGCTGGAAAAGATTTGACTCCCGTTTATTATTTGAAAGGAACGGAAGTTCTCTGTAGCACAGGGAAGACGGCGGTGACAGTATACGAAATAGGGATCCTAGCCTTTAACCTACAATATAGCATGACCAAAAATGACACTTACCTTCCTCACATTATAGAAATCCCTGTGAGGTACACTTTTAAGTTCTTTCAATTCTGACATTTCATTCAGCATCTCGTGAAGGTTGAACTTCGACCCCAAGAAATTAAGTCTTCGATGACAATACGTTTTTCTGTGTGTAAAACAAACCATGCAGCATTTAGGATTGCAAAATGGAACTACGCGCATTAGGAAATAGTCTTGGGGGGGGGGGGGTTTTGCCTACGGGTTCACTGTTTAATTGCAGTCGGGTTCCAAGTATTATAAAACAATGGCAACAATATATGGCTTATTTTAATTACTAATGTAAGAGTTTTATACAATGCACTGAGGAAAAAAATTGTGTTGAGATGCACTCCAATCTTTCTAATTAAAGGTGACTCTGAGATCAAACACTCCACTGACATACGCCAGCTATCTCACACAGTGTGTCTCACAGCCTTTCCAAACTATATAAATAATCGTCTAGTGCATCTTAGGATGTGGATGTAATTCCATCCCTATAATATGCTACGTGTTGCAATAGCTCTTGATGTTGTGCTACATTAGAGGTGTCACTGCTGCAGCACAAAAAAACATTAAAGACCTCTTAAAAGAAAAACACCCAGTCCTAATTTTCCAGCGTGCCCTGGCAGCCACGAATCAGTCTAACACCTCCAACCCTTTCTGTGCTTTTTGTTCCCAGACTGAACGCGCGTTGGATGTGCGGTGACAATACAAGAGTCATTTAGAATATGCAGCACTTAACATCAATGTACTTTGCATCAGCAAAGAATCTGGGGGAGGTTACAAGGAGTCAAAATCATGTCTTGATGCACATATTGGTATGCATACATTGAAGAATCTCTCAGTCTTTCTTCTATACTTCTGTGTGGCAATTACAATATGTCAGCAGGACAAACGTAGGAAGCAGTTCTCTCACACTTCATACAGTTAGTAACAAATAAAAGAGTACATTACGGACATGCTACATGTCATTAATGATGTATGTATGGTACAGATGCAGCGGCCGTTATTCGAACATTTACCTGGGTACATCACTCATTAAGCCGCGTGGTGGACCCGAGATGGTCAGTTGCAGACGTAATGGCCCATTGGAGTAACACAGCAGGGGTCGCTGCTGTGTGAGTCCTACCGAGGTCTGTCTTTCTGTAATAGACGCGCAGAAAGAGATAGGCTGAATCAGTCACTCTAACTGCGCGCCTCTCACAGGCGATTGCGGGGTTTTTCTTAAAATTTTAACATGACAGTAATGTAGCAGCGGGTCTCCGGAGCTGAGCCACACTGATTTCAGGTCCGGGGACCCCGTACTTCCTGAGATACAGGCCCCGTTATTGGGTGCCGGTATCCCCATGTTAAAATCCTGTGGGTCACGTGACCGTGGGATGTAAGGAAAGCAGAGGGATACCGGCACCCCATAACGGGGTCTGTATCTCGGGAAGTAGGGGGTCCCCGAGGCTGAAATTAACTTTGTTCAACTCAGGAGACCACCCTGCTCCCTCACACTAGTATCAAACCCCCCCTCCCCGCCCCAAAAAAATCATTACCTTAGCGGGTAGCTGCTAGGGTAATGAAGCTGCTTACATGTTATTTTTATTCATAGTGTGCGTGAGCAGGGGGTGTCCTGAGCTGAACAAAGTTGATTTCAGCCTCGGGGACCCCCTACTTCCCCAGTTACAGGCCCTGGTATGGGGTGCCGGTATCTCCTCCATGTTAAAATCCACGTGGGATGTAAACAAAGCAGAGGGATACCGGCACCCCATACCAGGGCCTGTATCACGGGAAGTAGGGGGTCCCCGGACCTAAAACCAAAGCGGTTCAGCTGTGGAGACCCCCTGCTACATTACTATAATGTTAGACTTTTAATAAAACCCCCGCGATCACCTGTGAGAGACGCGTAGTTAGAGTGACTGATTCAGCCTATCTCTTACTGCGCGTCTATTACAGAGGCGCAGACCCCGGTAGGACTCACACAGCAGGGACCCCTGCTGTGTTACTCCGATGGGCCATTAGTCTGCCGCGGCACAAATCGTGAGGATCACGGGCATATCTCGAAATTCCATTTTCGAGATTTGTTCGAATAACGGCCGCTGCATCTGTACATAGCAGCCATACAATACAGCTTCCCTCTCTTCTGCTCTACCTTTCATTGTTTTACTTTCTCTACTCCTTTCCTACACATTGTTAATGGTAGTTGTTCACAAACAGCCATACATATACCAAACCGTTCTTCAGCCAAATATAGTCAATGGTACCAAGAGGCCACGACGCTCCCTGGGAACGTCCTAGTGTTATGGGACGTTCAATGTGTTATGGACAATATTCCAGCATGTGCTTGCCGCAATCACCGCAGGGGATATGAATAAGCGTGATATCTCTCTGGAAATGTAGTGTCTGCACTGCCTCCATACAAACAGGAAGAATGTGGTGCTGCCACCGAACCTTCACGTATCACCGCGACCGAAAATAAATGCATTCCTGCTCCTTTCGCAAGCTCTTTTGTTTTTATGTGGAGGGCCGTGGTTGATCCAGGATAACCCAAACAAAACTGGATAAACCGGAACTCATTAAGCCTTCATAATCATGATGAGTAACAATCAGCCAACGCTACGGTTGCCCAGAAGTTCAAAAGGAAAGAACGCATGACTAGTATTAAAAAAAAAAAACAAACAAAGGCAATGTGTCACAGATTGATTTTGGGAGGTTGTGCTTAGGGCCTTGAATATGCTCTGAGTATGTGTGTCCCTGGCTACTCTGGGGTACATTTCACATACTGTAGGAAATCAAAGTTGTCTAAATCCTATCCCTGTATTCTGTTCCCACAGTTAAGATGTCTGCCATTTCCACCAACGAGCTCACGGTGAGCACTTCATTTAACCTCTTCTTTCTCAAAAGTTGTTGATTTTAATCTAATACATTCTCACATACATACATGCATGCATAGCAGGGGTGGCCAATTCCAGTCCTCAAGGGCCACCAAGAGGTCAGGTTTTAAGGATATCCCTGCTTCAGCCCAGGTGGCTCAGTCAGAATGACTGAGCCACTGATTAAGCCACTTGTGCTGAAGCAGGGATATTCCTAATACAGTGATTTTCACCCGGGGTTCTGCAAGCACCCATCATGGGTTCTGTGGCCGCCAGGGCTGTCCCAAGGCACCCCCACATAGCTGTGGCCCCCACATAGCAGTGACCTGGCTGCTCCGCAGTCATGATTAGGATGGGTAAAACCTCAGCACCGCTCTGCACTTTAAGTCCAAGGCTAAATAAGTTGGTTTGTCTTGCTTATAGCCATGATGTCCAAAAAAACAAACCAGTTACTACAAAAACAAATACTTTTTAAATGAATATATACCACTTGTTACAGCGTAGGAAATTGAATACACGTACGTTGGGCCATCAGCGATGAGAGCCAAAACATGACTGAGGTCTAGAGTGTAGGTCTCCAGGTCTGGGTAAGGCAAACGCCGAGGGTCTTTGCTCTCCAGCATCTCTTGGTTATCGTACACGTACGGTATACCGCCCTTCAGTCTTACAATATAGTTTAGGTTCGCTGGAATGTTTTCAAGATTGTAGGGATCTTCTCCCTCTCCGGGAGGGGGATAAAAATCTGGAAAATAAACCGAATGCCAAAAACAAAAAATTAGACATTAAAAAGAGAGAGTAACCAATAAGCCTGGCCGTGTCAATGGGTTATTTTTGACATCGTTAATCTTCATAAATCAGCTCACACTATTTGATCTCTTTTTCTTCTTTTTCTTAATTAATAACTGAAAAGTTCATTTAGAACACCTTCCTACTGTCTCTGTACGTCCTCCTACTTACCAATTAGATTGTAAGCTCTTCGGGGCAGGGACTCCTTTTCCTAAATATCACTTTTATGTCTGAAGCACTTCTTCCCATTATTATTGATATTCGTATTATTTGTTATTTATATTATTATCACGTGTACTACTGCTGAGAAGCCCTATGTACATTAATGGCGCTATATAAATAAAGATACACATACATACATACATACACGAGAGCCACAAGTTGGGTTATTCCATACCTACAAGATCCCTGTTGTGTTAGTGTGCTAACTAAGTGGATAGAAAATCACTGGCTGTGTGTGACCTCTAAAAGTATGAACTGCCAGTGAACGCTAAGGGGCTTCCCTAAAAGTGAGGATCATGAACCTTTTGAGGACCCTAGTATGGAACCTAAAAAAAACTTTTTTACGTGGACAGGCACTGGGAGATTAGCCTCTATAATTATCAGTGCACACAGGTCAGGTTTTCAGGCTATCCCAGCTTTAGCACAGGTGGCTCAATCAGTCCCTGCTTCAGCACAAGTGGCTCAATCAGAGGGGCTCAGTCTTTGACTGAGCCTCTGATTGCGCCACCTGTGCTGAAGCTGGGATATCCTGAAACCCAGACCTGTTGGGCAGGGGGCTTGAGGACTGCAGTTGAGCACCGCTATTATAGACCAGGGGGTGTGCAAAGTTTTTAACTTGCGCCCCCCCCCCACCCCCGCCTCCTTACCTCCTGCCTCGCGCCCCCCTCTCCTCCCCGACTCCGGCGCTCAAGGGGTCAACATGACCCCGTGGCATCATTTGATGCTGGTTAACATGGTGTCGCCGAAGATCAGGTAAGAGAAGCTGGAGAGGCCATTGGGGGAGATCATGGGAATTCTGTAGCCGCCACGCCCCCCGCCCCACCCCTGGAAATTCTCCCGCCCTCCACTCCCGCTGTATAGAATACCATATTCAAGAGTAGCATGCGGTATGTACTACCCCTTAGGTTCCTTTCTGTTTCTATCCCTGCCATTCTTGAGTTCTTTCACCGTGGCTCATAGCTACTAAGAATCGCTACGTCATAAGACACCTTCCTGCATGGGCCATTTAAGTTAATGGGATGTAAGGCATCTTCCATCACAGGAGGTGTCTTATGAAGTAGCACTTCTTGGCAAACATGGTCCTGTATGTTTTTTTTTCACATCGGTTGTCAAATACACGCGAGACCGCGTTAACTTACCTGGGTTCACTTCGTCTTCCAGCTTCCAGTTTTCATCGTTCATTGTGCACAGATACTGGGCCGTTGTTCTGGGGAAACGATGGTAAGCCAGTCGGCAATACTTCTCCCGAATCAGCAGGGCTTTCCCAAGCCCTATTGCGGCTTGTTCATAATCGTCCACCGTTACCTGCGAGGAGAAGCGATGTTAACGGAGACATACCGTAGGAGGCGGCAAACATCTCCTATTCTTATTTTTTTACTCTCGGAAAATATGAATCGGGAATCTTCTTTCATCCCATCAAATTCCGTCAACGGACAAGTTAAAACTGGGAATAGAAATTGGATGAAATTCCTTTCAATAAATATAATGGAGGCGGGGTTTTTAAATGCAACAGAAGATGGCGACTCGTTTCAGGAAAGATGTAGTAGAACCTGGAAAGGCTGCTATGCTGACTGAGGGTGTATGTAAACGAAGGAAGTTACCACCATTTCTTACCCCTGCACAGTAATCCCCGCTAATCGTTACTCTTTGAAATTCTGGTGCATCATATGGCTCTGGTACATCTTGCACCAGCCCCCGAAGAATGGGGTCGGGCTGAACTGGAGAGACAGGAGATGGAACGGGTGTGATGGATGGCCCCTTCCAATCATGACTGGGAATTTGTAGCGACAAGGACTGGGATCGGATCATCTTGAAACTTTTCTTCCTACGTACCCACAATATGGAAAAGGAAACGTGTGAGTAGCCATTCAGTAGAAATCATTGTGACATCAATACAATGTGTATGTATTTCACACAAAGGAAACATAACAGTGTTAGTTTGGTATATCTTCTCAGAATGTCTTCTACGACTACGAGTTTCTTTACTTTTTTAACATATTAAAATGACCAACGTTTAAAAAAAAATGTTCCACACCAACCCAAACAAACTCATTAAGAATATCAAGCAAACATTTGGACCACTGCTCTTCAGCCCTCACTTTGGGCTTATAAAATATTCTACTGAGTATTTATGTAGCCATTTTATTGTTGGCATCACCCAGAATGCATTGCACTGTGGTTATGATCTGTTGCAGTCCGTTTCACCATCACTTCTCCTTTCACTGATGTTCTCCACTGGTCTTCAACTTCTCCCATCCTAACTGCACACTGCTGTGCTTTTTGGTCGAGATTACAATCGCCTGCTTGCATGGCAATACAATACTTTGCAGCTGCCGGAATAATGACAGCAAAGATCTGCCGAGCCCTTAAGGCCTACTGTAGCTGTTCTCAACCATAAATGTATTAAATATTTTATAGCCTCCTAATCAGATCTGCAATTGAACGTGTTTTGCTCCAAACAAGGAATGTATTCAAAGGCCCCGATTGCCTAAACGCCTAAATGAACGGTAATTCACTGAAGATAATAACGTAAAACGTTAATCCAGTTTTACTCCTGTAAAGAGCAAAGCGTCAACTGTAATGGACGTTAGCGATAAGGAGATGATGTGTCACGTTGAGTAGCTTAGCAGAGTTTAGCGTGTCCATGTTGATACAATGCGCTGCCAAAGAACTAGATCTATAGATATTGGAGTGTGTGAATAGGCTAACGGGAATATGAAAAACCCTGTGCTAAGTCGCACAACAAAGTAGTGTTTATTTTAAACTAGAGTATTCAACTAAATCTAGTTGCGCAGATATTGTAACTTTTGCCAAATGAGTGAAAAACAAACACATTGTATAACTATTTAAGTAAGCAGAAATAACTAGATAACACTCCCTAAATTACCCATACTGTATGACAGGGGTGCAAAACACCAATTCTCAGCTCCCCCTCCCCCCGCCTCAACAGGACACGTTTATGGAATATATCTGCTTCAGCACAGGTGGCTCAATCAGTCCCTGCTTCAGCACAGGTGGCTCAGTCTATGACTGAGCATCTGATTGAGCCACCCGGGCTGAAGCTGGGATATCCTGAAAACCTGTCCTGTTGGTGGCCCTTGAAGACTGGAGTTGGCCACCCCTGCTCTACGGTATTTATCTATCTGTATGTCCACTTTAAAGATAACGTATATCTACGCTTGTATCTTATAGTTGATGACCGTGTCATATTACAAAATGATATTGTCATGAATTGATGTCTGCAAGAACAGAATACATCTATAAAAGGGCAAAGGGCGCTGCTTATGCTCATTGCCTCTGCAGCCCATCACTTATTCCTCTGCACAAGGACAGGATGTGACAATATGTTGGTACAGTACATAATAATTGTAGAAGATCTCCTTGGCAGTATCCCTATTCAGCTGAATGGCCATGGGTACCATGTTTAGTAAATGACCCTTCCTTAGAACGTGTTGTGGCAGGAGACACGACTACCACTGCTGGTCGGAAAGACACAAAGACTAAAACAATTCAAAGAAATTTGACAACGCCAGACACTGACTGGCTGCTATGTGTATGTAACAGGCTTAAAGAAAATCAGTACTCCAATGGCTTGACAGTGGGGTAGGGGGCAACGAGTGTCCGTTTGGTGTGGTGGCCATAATAAACCAGAGTGGTTCCTCCTGCTGTCCCACAATGGGAATCAGAATCCAATGAAAGTTTATACAGAAAAGTGAAGTACAATAGATCAACACATTTAAACACCTTTTGCAAACGAAAGGCATGTGCAATGTGTTTTTATTATTGGGTTCCTTCTGAATGGCGGCTACCAATCATGAATTCTAAATCTGCACTTTATTCCTCATATAAGGCAGTCCTGTATAAAACAGTGTATCACTCCAACTTCTTTCTCGGAGAATATATAAGACCCATTGTTCTAGTTTGTTTCCCATCCTCCATAACATCTGCAGTAAACTGTCAGGCTTTTGGAAACGATATGTCTATGTTTGTTCTGCCTGTAGTTAAAATATCTAAACATGTCTTAATCAAAATCGTCATAAAAGCAGAAAATTTGCTCGCAATCTGTCCCATCAAACAACACAAATGCTCAAAGTGTAGCAATGCTAAAAACATACTAGTTGCATACTGATTAGCGATCAACGTGACAAGGAGGACAGACCGTTGTGTTATCTTAATGCCCACCACTTCCTCTAGCTCAGTTTTTGTGTAATCTGCTCCCATTTTGCAGGGACGTAATAAACTACCTGCTTCAGTTGAATGTGGACCTGTGTTCACACGATAGCTTGTTAAGTTAGTGCAGTGAGCTTGTGCTAAGAACACAGTGGTAAACCAAAAATTAGTGCCAAGAAGGAAGGGGCAGGAGGGATTGTATTGAATAGCCTTTTTTTGCAACCATTTATAGTAATCCAGGGTTGCTAAAGGCCACCTTTAGGGGTGTGAATGTTTTTCTTATGGCTGTCTAGATGGTAGAGCAGGGGTGGCCAACTCCAGTCCAAAGGGCCACCAACAGTTAAGGTATCACGGATATCCCTGCTTCAGCACAGGTGGCTCAGTCAATGAGCCACCTGTGTCAACCTCAGTCAATGACTGAGCCACTGATTGAGCCACCTGTGCTGAAGCAGGGATATCCCAAATAGCCTGTTGGTGGCCCTTGAGGATGGAGTTGGCCGCCTCTGTGGTAGTGCTTCCATTGAACCCAGCTGACCCCTTACAATAAGCAATCGCTGCAAGTTACCTAGGGACAGGTGAACATTATAAACTAATTACTATGAACAACTTTTGTTTTTAATTAATCAGTTCGCAAGGAAGCTCTGTTATTATACATTGCTCATCTCAATAGTGTGTGTTCTCATTCCCACGGCCCCCTTGCTTTCCCATCCCAGCTTTATCTATTATCTGGCAATCTATCACGTGTTCTGATAAACTACAGGTGTGTCACGAAGTCGGAAAGCACGGCGCACTGCAGACTCATCCAGGGACTCATAGAAACACAGCACACAGAGAGAAAATAGGCAAAAGCCACATGGCCAAATAAAAATGCCGTAGGCATAATTATTACAATTGCTACAGTACTTGCCATTCTTGGAAACTAAGCTCACTGGTGATAATATTAAGCATTACAGAACCATCGGACTTCAAAGTGTATCCACAATCTAAGGCACTGGGTAGTGGCAGTTATTATTGTGACAAACTAAACAAAATGTCAACCGCAGATCTACAACGTGTGCAAGAGAGGCAAATATTCCTCACACATGTCATTGTCAGAGTATGCAAATAAGAAAATTCAATACCTCGCCCAACACAGTTCTTGTCTGGTTCACAATAAATGGTAGGGATTATAGAGGCCTAACATTTTTGGGGGGCAGACAATGCCTGCAACATAGAAGTTTCTCAGCAGCAGCAGAGAAATATTATTGTAAATCCTGCACAAGGGCGTGGAAGACTGGAAATAATCCCTTTAATAAGGTTAAGACGGCTGTCGAATCCTCACCTACTCTCACATTACAATTATACCAATGTATAAACTGTCAGTGCATTGAATCTTTTACTGGATTTCGGATGCTGAAATGCCCTTTTTTTTGACCAATGATACACTGATGATGTTGTGGCGTAGATGGCAAAAGCACCAGTGTCTTTTTCTTCCTTCCAAATATCCTTGAAAACCTATTGTGTACTGTAATGTTTCCATGATGCAAGATAGAAGGTTCAATACACCCCACACACAACAGTAACGTGGTATAATATTGTTTCAGCTGCTACACTTTTAATCTGCTGCTCCACTGAAATGGAAATACAGTTGTGTTGCTTTTCATTCACACAATACGTGAAACATGATGCGATAAAAACATCTATACTATCACCCACTTACAGAAGAGGTCATTTATTCCCTGTGTCTGACTGACTACCACGTATCCCTCCCATAGCTGCAATCCAGACTTGACATGTTGTTTCAACACTTCTAATTTGGGATACTGTAGTTCTTGCCGGAGGATTGTGTCAACAAAATGCCATAGTTTATATTTTCCTAATGCATGGTTATAGATTGATGGACAATTCAAAGTTCAAACCCTGTAGCTTCGCTGTTAAAATTATTTTTGAATTCTAGTAAGCACAAGTCTCTAACAGGATCATTGTCCCAAGTTTCTTAATGCAATCACACTGCTAAGGAGCAGCTGCATACTGAAAATACAATGTATGCCTCAACAAGTGTGTCTACATTGTTTTACTTTTTACAGCAATTGGCTATAACGAGATGTTGGCACGTGTATAAAGTACCCAGAGTGTTTTTAAAAGGAAACATTAAAAAATGTCTCAATGTCAAAGTATCAATGTGCATTGTGTTCATTTTTGTCTGCTTGTGCGAGCAGTGGTAATATAAAAACACTGCTTAAATAGAAGGGTGGAGCTACTTGATGAATAAATTACATAGTGTGTAGCAATGTCTGTGCATCTTGTCATTTTTGTCTTAGGCGCTGACCCGTGCTGAAGCGCACTGCTGCTCGGCAGTGAGCCCCTGCAGCCGCAATGAGAGCGGCTTTAGCAGGGGCTCGCGCACGCTTCCGCAAGCTTAAGTGCGTCTTAAGAAAATTTTAGTTTCTGTGCTCGCCAGAGTGCAGGGCCGGTCACGTGAGCAGTTCGCCCAATGAGGGTGAACCAGATCCGTGACGTCACAGCCCCCCCCCCCCCCGACACGCCCCCGGACGGCGTGCGGTCTAAGGCCAGGGAAAGCACCAGCTTTCCCTCAGCCTCAGCGCGCCTCCGCACGGCTAAATTCACTATGGACTTAGCCTTCTGCACCAAATATTTTGCCAGGTAATATTCAGTGAAACATGCCTCAAATTTAGCTAAAGTTAGCTTCTTTTTTTTTTTAAGCCCACTACAGTTTATTAGGCAGAATTTTGATATTCTGCATGGTGTTGCCACGTTCAATCTTGATACAGTATTGGGGCAGCACAGAGTGCAACAAGCGACATAATACAGTGTGGGGAACGCTAACACATCGCTCTTTTGAGCAACCGTCTATAAATGTTGTCTGGCGTAAGAGGAATGCAGCTCTAAGTATGTTAGATAGCAAAAACAGAATGAGGTGCAAACACCCTCATGAAAAATCCTCTGTGACAAATAAATGTGTATTAAAAGTGAACACAGACAAATCCAAAACACCAACAGTCCCTCCAGGTAACAGGAAAAATCGCCAGACGACCTAAACAGATTTTATTTTCATACATCTGTAAAAAGTTTGTCCGTCACTGTATATGCTTCAGAAGAATTACTGTGCAGGTCTTGGCTGTTAGATGGTGCAATATTCCCAGATTTTGCAAAGGCTTTTGACACTGTTGACCATGTTATCTAAACAAACTCCAGTGCTTTGGAATAGGGGAACATGCTTTACATTACTACCTATCAGGTACAGTAGATCCCAACATGTGTCTAACTCCAACCCCTTGGATTTCAGCTGTGGTGTCCCGCAAGGCTCTGCTCTGGGCCCCTACTCTTCTCAGTGTTCATCAATGATCTGCCTACAGCTTGTAAGAGAGCTTCAAAACACATGTATGTGGATAACGCAATCATATATGCACATAGCCCTAGCCTCTCCGACCTTGGACACGTACTTCAATCTGACTTTTCGAGACTTCAAAACTGGATTTCCCAAACAAACTGTTTATAAACATTGACAAGACTGTAACAATGGTATCTGGGACCAAAACTAAATGTCTAAAGCTACTAATGATGGAGCTACAGATCAGAACCAACTCTAAAATCATTCTAGACCCTGTCACTAGTTTTAAATATCTGGGCATATGGTTTGACTCCCATTTAACATTTGGGTTGCACATTGATACCGTAACATCCAAGTATGTTAGAACAGAGATGCTCAACTCCAGTCCTCAAGCCCCCCACCCAAAAAAGTCAGGTTTTCAGGATACCCCAGCTTCAGCACAGGTGGCTCAATCAGAGGCTCAGTCGAAGACTGAGCCTCTGATTGAGCCACCTATGCTGAAGCTGTGAAATCCTAAAAACCTGACCTGTTAGGGGAGGGGATGAGGGCTGAAGTTGATCACCCCTGTGTTCGAAAGACAGACAGTATGGCGCATATCTACATTAGGCATGTTAAACATAATATGTATGGGTCAAATTGTAAATCCTTCCATTGCTTTGGGAAATGTTGCGTGCACTAACCTTTTAACTGTCTCTGCAGATTTCTGCTCCGCAATTTCTCTCTCCAGTTCCCTTTCCTTGGCTTCCTTCTGTCCAATGGGACAGTCCTCGGGAACAGTGAATAATGAGAAGGCATCTTTGCTGTCTTCTTCCCGAAGAACTTTGGCAAATACCTTCTCGGCCAGAAGCCGCACCTGCTCATCCACCTCGGAGATATTCAAACGCGGGAAGTGTCTCGGCATCTCTCCTAGAGAGGGAAACAAACAGGAAAAGTCTTAGGAGGGATTATTATTATTATCGTTCCTTTGTGAAGCGCCAAATTATTCCACAGCGGGGTACAATGGAGTGCAGAATTATGTACATTACATTAACAGTTGCATACAGGTGAGGACATACATGCACAAACAGATACAAACAGGTAAGGAGGGCTCTGCTCATGAGAGCTTACAGTCTAGAGGACAAAGTGGTAAAGAGTTAATACCAATATTCATTTTCTTGCAGTTACCCTATGCTTTCTTATTTCTTTTAGGTATGATACTATAGGTATAGCCCAGTAATATATTATACAGTATGTCGCACGTGTTATGCGTTTTGGCCCTTAATTTTAAAATATATTTAATCCTAAACTATTTAACAAACATCAGCAATGTGACACTATGTTTTACATGTTAGAGCAGTGTTTTTCAACAGGGTTCCCCAGGCATCCCTAAAGGATTCCCTGAAATGTTAAGGTCATTCGAAAATTGTACCAAATACTGAAATTTTTTCCAATGCATCTGATCTCAGACCCGCTGTTAGAGAGGGTTGGGGTTCCTCAGAATTTCATTAGGGTTCCTTCACCAAAAAAAGGTTGGAAACCACTGTGCTAGAGTCTTCTCTTTATTTTCGACCCCATATATTTGATGCGTGTGACTTTGAGGAATATGGCCACAGACCTTGTCTACATCAGACTGGTTGCATCCAAGTATGGTCCATCATGAACTTTCCATACCAAGATAATAAAATCCTCTCAGGGTTTGGAAGTGGAAGGAAACGCTTTGCACTGTACTGTTAGTGTTTTAGGAGACCGCCAGTTGGGTCATATGGAACTCACAGGCCTTTTTGGGGGAAGATGTTACTATCCTCATTAGAATCTTTGGATATCAAGTCATGTAGATTTAGAAATGTAGACAAAAAGCAGCAGGAGTTCATGTTCAAAACACTCGCTCCCATTAGAAATGAATATTCCTGCCATATACATAACTGTGTCATTTCAATTCTTTAAGATTCTTTGGGGTCTATCCATCAAGACCATGTGGAGCAAAACTGGCACAAAGAGAGACATATTCTTCCTGCACTAATGTCAGTGGTTATTTTTTCCCCCTGTGCCTCAGCTTGTCTTTTAGGGCGTGCGTTCCATATATAAAGTGAATGCCTTTTTATTTTATAATTGAATGTATCATTATCTTTCTCTCTTCTTTGTATCCAACATCTCAAGCAAGTGGCAAGTCTTGCCAACCCTCTCTAACTAAAGATCTGTGACGGCTAAAATCACCTCGGCCAACAAGTAACTGGAAACAGAAGTTTGAGAACCAAAGTATCCATGTGACATTTGTGCCAAGACCCAGAATCCTCCATGGGTTTAGCTCCATGTCTTCAACAGGTTCCCACACTTGTCATACAGCGTAATGCAGCAGGCAAAAGCTCCAGGGACAGATCCATGTTTAAAATAGATGGGGAATGTGGGGTGTATGGTGGAGGGTGTTTTACCCGTCATCATTTTATTGCTAAGAAAATAGTCCAGAAGCCCTTCTGACCTTCTCCACCCAACAAAAAAATAAATAAAACTCCCACAAATTGGAACATGCATTTTAAGATTATTGTCGTTGCCTGATGACATAGAACAGGAGTGGCCAACTGCAGTCCTCAAGGGCCACCAACAGGTCAGGTTTTCAGGATATCCCTGCCAATCGATTCGTTCTCCCGTGATCGATCAGCAAAGATCCGGCTTCCCAGGGTTCACTTCATAATGGCTGAGCCAGTGATTGAGTCAGCTGTGCTGAAGCAGGGATATCCTGAAAACCTGACCTGTTGCTGGCCCTTGAGGACTGGAGTTGGCCATCCCTGGCATAGAACATAGAACATGCCATTTTAAGATGATATGACTAGCAGCTCTCCTGATTTGGGGGCCAAGACATTTTTTCTATAAAAAAAAAAATATATATATATAGTTACAATCTAACATTTTAAAGGTGCAATCCAAGCAATATCCTACATGTGTTTTTTTTTTAATTTTAATAAATCAGTTCTGTAGTATTAGATAATACTTACTACATTTTTTTTTATTCAACTCGATGCCATTTTAATATACTGAGCATCCTTTGATTTCTATAGCAGGCTTTAGCCCACCTCCCCAGCAGTGCAAGATGTTTGCAACACGTTCCTGTTTGTGATCATTTGTTGCCAATATTCCCAGCAGTTTGAGCTGCAAATGGTAACGATAGATAACGTTACCTTAGTAATATAAGAATACATTGTAGCTGCTGAGTTACACTGACTGAAGGATTGATTTGAAACTGAAAGGCAGCCATTAAGTCAACCCTGGGAAGCAGGATCTTTGCTGATCGATCACGGGAGAACAAAATCGATCAGCAGCTTAGGTAATTAGTTTTTCAAGGCTGCACATAAAAAAAATATATATATATATTTGTTTTAATAAGTGCTACTAGGACTGCCTCTTAAAAGACAGGCTCGATTTTTCCTCACATGCATGGACTCAGCACTGTGAAATGACTTGGCATCATCGCGGGTAATTCCTCCAGCACCGTAACATAATGCACAAGGATCTGGTGTACAAGACAGGTCATGTAAATCTACTTTTGACCTGGCAGTCAGATAATAAACTCGAAAGGTGAGCAAAGTCCCAGCGATGCAAATTAAACCACTTTCATGTAGGTTCTAGCACATAAGTCACGCGAGGGAAGCTACTGGCAATTTCCCAAGGTTGGGGATGCTCGACATGCCCCTCTGCCATTATAGTGCAGTATGACCACACTTTTCTCAGTGGTTGGGAATTATTTGCTCTGCTTAAAAGTACATCTTTATACGCACATCTCAGCTCTATTAAAGGACTCATACAGTAATCAAGTCTCCAGTAAATGTATATGGTTTGATGGAAGCTAAATTGAGCTTGTTGTTGATTTTTTTGACATGATCTGCAGTGTATTGTTCTTTAGAATTCATTCTTGCCCAACTGTGACACAACATTTTTACAGGAAATGTTTTAGAAATGTGAACATCGATGACAGGAAATGAATGAGGAACAACTCAGCGCAGCTCGAATTGACGAAGCGGTTTGTGTTACTGAAATAACTAAATATAGCAAGAATACATCAAGTATAAATACACACAGAAATAATATATTTAGCTTATATGATGTATAATTCACCAGAAAAAAAATGTATTATTCCTTATATAATAAGAGAGACCCGCAACCACTGCAAAAGCACTGCAGGCCCTTGTGGCAGAAAAGGGGATTAGGTTCCCCACTTTCCCTAAAACTGGGAATAGATGATAGAGTTTTGCCAATGACTTCACCATGAGTGGTACTAGAACATCCATAGCTAATATTTTCTGGGCAAGCTGCCCATCTTCTGAACAAGCTCCTCACCCCTACCACATGCAGCACTTATCATCTGAGATCTGACTCCAAAAGGTCCCAAGGCTCAACAAAGTATCCGGCCGCTCCTCCTTCTCTTACCGTGTACCCCAAAAACTGGAACAACCTACCAGAGACTCTCACATCCACCACCAGTTTAAGTTCTTTCAAAACTAAGGCTGACTCACTTTTTAATCTGGTCTGTAACTGTTACTAACGCCTACAATATATATTTTCTTTAACTGTGCATGCAATATCTTGTATATAATGTATACCCTGCTCACTTATGTAACTGTATTTCTAACCATGTATTATTTGTCATCTTAACTCTGTACCCAGGACATACTTGAAAAAGAGAGGTAACTCTCAATGTATTACTTCCTGGTAAAACATTTTATAAATAAATAGCTATGGACAGTAGGATAGCAGCAAGATAAAACAATTCTAATAACAATAGACCTTTCTCCCAGCATCCAATATAAAAGTTGTAATCCACAATTTAAATGCTATAATCCTAATAAAAAAATATATTCCATTATTGGCATTATTTTGGATTAAATATATTTTTCAATTGTTCTCATTAGTGAGGCTCAGAATCACAGTCATTGAGCTGCTCAGTTTGGTTTATCCTAGCTCTAGCAGCCCTTTATCAAGCTGTGCTAAAGCAGTAAATGACTTGTGTGTTCTTACCTACTGAGCCCGGTAGAGCCATGGCTTTTCTACTCAAGAGATCCCAGTGGCTGGTTGTATGTAGTATCCCAAGCAGCAGCTAAATCAACTCCAGTCCTATGGAGCCGCCTGTTCAGACAGCCAGCCCGAGCAAACAGCTGGGTGATCTGCCTCTCAGCTCTTCTCCTCCCTCACCTCTTTACACTGGCTGCTCTGGTCTCTGCTGTTGGGGTTTCATCGCACACCTTATAGGGCACAAGTCATCCTCTGAAACCAGGAACATCAACAGCAAGACACCGAGGGGGAGGTCTGAGGCTGACGACAGATGGACATCTATTACATCCCAGGAAGGCTAGTATTTTTAGAGGAGATTAGTGAACGTATTAATACTCATCCAGTTGCTCTACTGCACTGGTGCTTTTATAAGTCGCTCCACGTCAGTGTGAAAGCAGTGACACCTGTTTAACATAAGTGTCACCTTTAGATCACATGTGACAACAGCCAGGGACATTGTCTGCATTGTTTCAGTCTGAGTCAGGAGCCCATCTCCTGCCTTACGTGTCCACAGAAGGAGAGGACCTAATTGTTGGACAGACCAGTGGCTTATCTCTATAAGTTGGTGGAGGCGTGATCAAGCTTCTGTCAACACATTGACGCCCTTGATCAACAGGATACCACCCAAATGTCATATTTTAATAATAATATGAAGTCAACATTGGTTTGCAGGAGAGGATTCCTTTACGTTTTTGGCTGTGTGGCACCATTGCTGTAGGTGACCTTGGTGGGGGGGGTCAAAGGAAAGTGAAACGACTGACGCAGTTACCACAGGCAATGGTTGCTGTCAGCATGCACACGCCCTACACCCAGCACTTACATTACATTTACTGCCGTCTCCATTATGGGGTTTCTCTCATAATCACACCCGATCTACACTACTCATATTACTCACACCTGCACACAATTCGGAGTCTGTCATGTCAAGATTTGCAAAGCATAAGAAGCCCGCATACAGGTGACCAAAACTGAACACGGCGCTGCCCGGGGTTATTACCTTGATTCTCTGTTCCTTGGATGACCAGGTTGGAGTAACCTTGCAGTCCCCTCTTCAGTGACCTCTCCTCCTTGCAGAGTTGGGGCTCCTGATGCAGAAGTGGGTCCTGCAGTAGTCCCAGCTGAGGTTTAAGTTACCTGCAGCAGCTCAGACTGCGAGCTCGCGGCAGTAAACTTCTTGCAAGGGCTCAGATTTCAGTCCCTCTGCTGGAATTGCGTTACATTATCATGCATGCACCTACCCAACCTTGGGAGCTGTTCACAGACTTTGGCTTGGTGTCAAATCAGAGCTAAACAAGGCTGGCTTCAGTAGCACAGTTCTCACACGCCAGTCTTTTTAATCCGGATTTCTACACACAACTAGAATCTCCAACTGCACTTATTCTTGTATCTTGCATCATTAAAAGGATGAAAAGGAAACCTCAGCCTATGTTTCCTGGTTTGTGCAACCAAAGCATTAGCATCCAGCAGATAGTATCCCTTGCCTATGACAAGCAGCACTTAAGAAGTGCCATTAAGTGAAAGCAAATCGCTACAACACTTTCTCTGCAGCTTCTAACATATAATGCTATTATGTGTGTATATGTGCTAAGAAAGAACAGTATATGCTGAATAGCAATGCATATACAGTATACAGTAGCTTCCACATGTATGACTGAAACCTTTACAGTCTAAAGGTTTGGCCAACAGGGCTGACAAACCCCAGTTCTTAAGTCCCACCAGCAGGTCAAGCTTTAAGGATATCCCTGCTTCAGCACAGGTGGTTCAGTCATTGATTGGGCCACCTGGGCTAAAGCAGAGTTATCATTAAAACCTCACCTGTTGGTGGGTCTTGAGGACTGGAGTTGGCCAACCCTGTCTAAACTGTAACTGAGGTATACCAATGTGATGAATCAACCTATCCTTGGTGCAAAGCTAGTGCAGGTCCGGGGGAAAACACAGCACCCAGCACCCAGCACCCAGCACCCAGCAATATTCTTAGACACAAAATGACATGGGTCGAGTTATTAAAAAAAAAATGAAAAGCCCCATATGCTGCTATCTTTATGTAGCCCCACAATAAGTATTTATCATGAGTTGTACTGAGTGGTGGATTTACGTATCAGCTAAATAAACTAGAGCTTAGGACAGGGGTGGTCAACTCCAGTCCTCAGGGGCCCCCAACAGGGCAGGTATTAGAAATATCCCTGCTTCAGCGCACATGGCAAAATCAGTGGCTCAGTGATTCTCACTGCACCACCTGTGCTGAAGCAGGGATATCCTTTAAACCTGACCTGTTGGTGGCCCTTGAGGACTAGAGTTGACCACTGTTGCTTATGGCCTCACAATTTGAGGGGCCTCCAAATACAAAGAACATTCCCCCACCCCCCCAAATTCCTATAATATATTTGAGGGGCCCCAAAAATCCCAAGGGTCTGTTAATAAATATTATTAATAATATAATATAAATGATTATAATTATAATATTATTAATAAATAAATAAGAATAAAATCAATAGTAGTTTGAATCTTTAGTAATAAAAGTTGAATGTATGTTAAAAGCAACCTACAGTATGTCATGTAAAGAAAAAATGGGCAACAGTGAACACAATGGCGATCATGAGGCAAGAAAAGCTTTCTGCGCTTAGCATTTTGCGCATAGAAAGCGATAAGCTTCATAGTTTATCGTTTGATGATATCATCGATAAATTTGCTTTCCAAAAAACCAAGAAAAAAAATGTGGTACATTTTTCTATCAGTTTTTTTTAGTACGTTTATAATCAAAATATTTTCTGTCATCAAAAAGTCTGCACATGTACTATTCAAATAAAAATCGTTAATGTTTATTAATCATTAATCATTCTTTCTACAATATATATATATATTGTAGAAAGAATGATTAATGATTAATAAACATATATATTATTAGTACATTAGTACATTAGTATATTATTAGTACTGAAGCATTATTTCTTGTAATTATAACCATGTATGTTTTGTCATTTGGACGTAGCACTGGGCACCCCCTGTCGTTTGTTATATTCATGTGCCACAGCCCAGTTGCACTCTATGTGACATTGCATATAGTCAAGATTAGGTGGGAGTGGGCGTTTGAGCTTGCTGGGTTTGTGTGTTAATTAATTTCTGACTGGTATCAGTTGTATGGAGGTTGTGGCACCTCCCCCAGAGCTCATGTCAACTCCCCCTTTTTAATGGTGGATCTTCTCATCTTGCTGCAGGTAAGGAATCTATTATGGTTCTTCCCCCTCATACAGAGGTATAGGGAACAAATGCAGTGTAGTGTAGGACTTGCACTTATTATGGTTTACCTTGACGGTTTGGTGTGCAGGCTTATGATGCTTTGGCCAAAATATCTAACTTAAAAACATATTTTATTATTATTAGTATTAGCATTATTATTAGTACTGAAGCATTATTTCTTGTAATTATTACCATGTATGTTTTGTCATTTGCATGTAGCACTGAGCACCCCCTGTCGTTTGTTATATTCACTTGCCACAGCCCAGTGGCACTCTATGTAACATTGCATATAGTCAAGATTAGGTGGGAGTGGGCGTTTGAGCTTGCTGGGTTTGTGTGTGCTAATATATATATATATATATATATATATATATATATATATATATAACAAAAAAACAATATGAAGTAGCGCCGCTAAATAACCAGTTAATTATAGATATTAGTAGGAGAGACAATAGCTAATTAGATAGGCTTGAAGGGGCAGCTAGATAGGGCTAATACACTATGATAAAACTTTATAAAAATTAAAAATAGTAATACAATCTCCTGACAAAACCCTAAAGGAAAAAATGTAAAAAATGTAAAAAATATATTTATTAATAAAAAATGTATAGAAAAAATTGTCAAAAGATGAAAATATATAATAAAAAACCTTCAATACATAAAGTCCTGTTCCAGTGGAAATGTCTTTGGTTTCTTGCAGCCCGTTCCAAAGGGATCACCAGTCCCTAGTGATATCTGGAAAAAAGAACAAAAAAGAAACAGGCGCACACCTAGTGCATTACCACAATAAAATTGTATTGAATGAACATAAAATCTGACAAATGGCCACTCACAAGAATACAGCAAATAAAAGCGTGTATGAGATAGAGCTGCAAGGCACATGAGAGCCTATCACCAGCATCCGTCCGCAGTCAGTGGCGTCGTCACGTGGATCACCTTCGTGAACCGGAACCGGAAGAGGGATCTTTCACCTTTAGTGCTTCATACCATTAGTCCCTCCGGGAAACAGGCACCTCAGATATATAATGTATAAGGTAGCAGGCCGGGAGAGCAGCACACGGGAGCCAAGAGTTCTCAGTCTATCTGCATCAATGTTTGTGGGCAAATGGCGGCCGGATTCTAGCCACGCCCTACGCGTTTCGTCATCAAATGGCGACTTCTTCAGATCCCCTGAAGAAGTCGCCATTTGATGACGAAACGCGTAGGGCGTGGCTAGAATCCGGCCGCCATTTGCCCACAAACATTGATGCAGATAGACTGAGAACTCTTGGCTCCCGTGTGCTGCTCTCCCGGCCTGCTACCTTATACATTATATATCTGAGGTGCCTGTTTCCCGGAGGGACTAATGGTATGAAGCACTAAAGGTGAAAGATCCCTCTTCCGGTTCCGGTTCACGAAGGTGATCCACGTGACGACGCCACTGACTGCGGACGGATGCTGGTGATAGAGCTGCAAGGCACATGAGAGCCTATCTCATACACGCTTTTATTTGCTGTATTCTTGTGAGTGGCCATTTGTCAGATTTTATGTTCATTCAATACAATTTTATTGTGGTAATGCACTAGGTGTGCGCCTGTTTCTTTTTTGTTCTTTTTTCCATATATATATAGAGCTGTATACACTTTGGGCACTTTATACATTTATATTTACAGACACACACACACTCTTACATCACTAACATTCAGGGACCAGTTAAGAATGACAGGGGCGGGGGGGGGGGTGGGCGAATGGCAGGGGCGGGGGGGGTGGGCGAATGGCAGGGCGGGGGGGGTGGGCGAATGGCAGGGGCGGGGGGGGTGGGCAAATGGCAGGGGCGGGGGGGGTGGGCAAATGGCAGGGGGGGTGGGCGAATGGCAGGGGGGGTGGGCGAATGGCAGGGGGGGTGGGCGAATGGCAGGGGGGGTGGGCGAATGGCAGGGTGGGGGGGGTGGGCGAATGGCAGGGGCAGGGGGGTGGGCGAATGGCAGGGGCAGGGGGGTGGGCGAATGGCAGGGGCGGGGGGTGGGCGAATGGCAGGGGCGGGGGGGTGGGCGAATGGCAGGGGCGGGGGGGTGGGCGAATGGCGGGGTGGGCGAATGGCAGGGGCGGGGAGGTGGGCAAATGGCAGGGGCGGGGAGGTGGGTGAATGGCAGGGGCGGGGGGGGTGGGGCGAATGGCAGGGGCGGGGGGGGTGGGGCGAATGGAGGGGTGGGCGAATGGAGGGGGTGGGCGAATGGCAGGGGCGGAGGGGGAGGGCGAATGGCGGGGTGGGCGAATGGCAGGGGTGGGGAGGTGGGCGAATGGCAGGGGCGGGGAGGTGGGCGAATGGCAGGGTTGGGGGGGGTGGGCGAATGGCAGGGGCGGGGGGGGGGCGAATGGCAGGGACGTGGGGGGTGGGCGAATAGCAGGGGCGGGGGGGCGGGGGGGTGGGCGAATGGCAGGGGCGGGGGGGCGGGGGGGTGGGCGAATGGCAGGGGCGGGGGGGTGGGCGAATGGCAGGGGCGGGGGAGCGGGGGGGTGGGCGAATGGCAGGGGCGGGCGAATGGCAGGGGCGGGGGGTGGGCGAATGGCAGGGGCGGGGGGGGTGGGCGAATGGCAGGGGCGGGGGGGGTGGGCGAATGGCAGGGGCGGGGGGGCGGGGGGGTGGGCGAATGGCAGGGGCGGGGGGGTGGGCGAATGGCAGGGGCGGGGGAGCGGGGGGGTGGGCGAATGGCAGGGGCGGGCGAATGGCAGGGGCGGGGGGTGGGCGAATGGCAGGGGCGGGGGGGGGGGGGCGAATGGCAGGGGCGGGGGGGGTGGGCGAATGGCAGGGGCGGGGAGGTGGGCGAATGGAGGGGGTGGGCGAATGGAGGGGGTGGGCGAATGGCAGGGGCGGAGGGGGAGGGCGAATGGCGGGGTGGGCGAATGGCAGGGGTGGGGAGGTGGGCGAATGGCAGGGGCGGGGAGGTGGGCGAATGGCAGGGGCGGGGAGGTGGGCGAAAGGCAGGGGCGGGGGGGTGGGCGAATGGCAGGGGCGGGGGGGGGGCGAATGGCAGGGACGTGGGGGGTGGGCGAATAGCAGGGGCGGGGGGGCGGGGGGGTGGGCGAATGGCAGGGGCGGGGGGGTGGGCGAATGGCAGGGGCGGGGGAGCGGGGGGGTGGGCGAATGGCAGGGGCGGGCGAATGGCAGGGGCGGGGGGTGGGCGAATGGCAGGGGCGGGGGGGGTGGGCGAATGGCAGGGGCGGGGGGGTGGGCGAATGGCAGGGGCGGGGGGGTGGGCGAATGGAGGGGGTGGGCGAATGGAGGGGGTGGGCGAATGGCAGGGGCGGAGGGGGAGGGCGAATGGCGGGGTGGGCGAATGGCAGGGGTGGGGAGGTGGGCGAATGGCAGGGGCGGGGAGGTGGGCGAAAGGCAGGGGCGGGGGGGGTGGGCGAATGGCAGGGGCGGGGGGGGGGCGAATGGCAGGGGCGGGGGGGTGGGGCGAATGGCAGGGGCGGGGGGGTTGGCGAATGGCAGGGGCGGGGGGGTGGGCGAATGGCAGGGGCGGGGGGGTGGGCGAATGGAGGGGGTGGGCGAATGGCAGGGGCGGAGGGGGAGGGCGAATGGCGGGGTGGGCGAATGGCAGGGGCGGGGAGGTGGGCGAATGGCAGGGGCGGGGAGGTGGGCGAATGGCAGGGGCGGGGGGTGGGGCGAATGGCAGGGGTGGGGGGTGTGGGGCGAATGGCAGGGGTGGGGGGTGTGGGGCGAATGGCAGGGGCGGGGGGTGGGGCGAATGGCAGGGGCGGGGGGTGGGGCGAATGGCAGGGGCGGGGGGTGGGGCAAATGGCAGCGGCGGGGGGGTGGGCGAATGGCGGGGGTGGGCAAATGGAAGGGGCGGGGGGGGTGGGCGAATGGCAGGGGCGGGGGGGGGGGGGCGAATGGCAGGGGCGTTGGATGGGCGAATGGCAGGGGCGGGGGTGGTGGGCGAATGGCAGGGACGGGGGGGGTGGGCGAATGGCAGGGACGGGGGGGGTGGGCGAATGGCAGGGACGGGGGGTGGGGCAAATGGCAGCGGCGGGGGGGTGGGCGAATGGCGGGGGTGGGCAAATGGAAGGGGCGGGGGGGGGTGGGCGAATGGCAGGGGCGGGGGGGGTGGGCGAATGGCAGGGGCGTTGGATGGGCGAATGGCAGGGGCGGGGGTGGTGGGCGAATGGCAGGGACGGGGGGGGTGGGCGAATGGCAGGGACGGGGGGGGTGGGCGAATGGCAGGGACGGGGGGGGTGGGCGAATGGCAGGGGCAGGGGGGGGTGAAAGGCAGGGGCAGGAGGTTGAAAGGCAGGGGCATGCGGGCAGCGGGCGGGAGAGAGGTGCCTGGCGGGAGAGCGGGCAGACGGGAGAGAGGCGGTGGGCGAGAGTGAGTGCGGGAGTGGAGAGAGGCAGCGGGCGGAGGGCGGGAGTGCGGGTGAGAGACGGCGGGCGGGAGTGGGCGGACAACAACGAATCAGAAAACGCAGAAACCCACAGACAACACCACAGACAGCACTTTCAGTTATATATATATATAATGTTTTATAGGGTCCTCACCTTTATCATAGCTTTGGGCCTCGCAAAGTCTGAATCCGTCACTGGTTGTACTTCAAGATAGGAAGCCTTTAATACGTCTGACAGTTGTCAGCTGATCTTCCTAAATAAATGGAGGAACATTCACTTAAATTGTAAGCTCTCTGGGGCAGGGATCTTCTTCCCTGTGGTCTGATTTGGTTTGTTGCACTTATTGCATTATTATTCTCTGTATCGTATTGTCTGTTTTGTAAAGCACTGTGGGCACCATATAAATAAAAATATACATACATTAAGATACTTTCTCCCCTTGCACTTTTCACCTAGTGCTCTTTAAGACATTTTCACGTGACTACCATTTGACTGTGTTAACTCCTCATCTCGCTGGATTTCTGTGCTGAACAATCTGCTGCAGTGGAACTCTGGCAGTGCAGGGTGGCAGAGCGGGCATTGTGCTAGTGCAGAACTCACACAATAATGCAGTCAGTAGCACCAGAGGTTATTTTCATATCCAGTTTATTGATTCTGCTTTCTTGCACAATAAACTAATGGATCAGATGACATAAGGCTTTTAAATCTTTAATGGACCCATTAGAAGAATATACAACACAATGCATCTTAGCATAATAGAGTTTTCATATTCACTGCAATAATTGCTTCCTTTAACTGTTGATATGGTTATGTAGCAGGTTGCGGATGCAGAATGTCTGTTGGGAACGATGGGATTATAAAGGCAAGTTCTTTGCCATTCCGCAAATGTCGAAACCTTGATAACATAAAGGGATCTACAAGGGAATTATACAATATAAGAGTGAATTCTGAGCCCCTTTCGAATTTCCCTGCTCCATAATGTTTCACAGACCACCCTGCCATGAAAAAAGGGGGGAAATTTAAAGTCCTCCCATCCAAAATATGTTTGGGGGGGGGGCGCAAGTGACATCAACGCGTATGCACGCATGCTGAGAAAGCTCAGTGCATTCCGCTACAGAGAATACAATATAGCCTCCGATTGTCACCTCGTATTCTGGCCAAAGTCAATGCTACGGGCGGGGGATACCTTGGCATGCCGCTGAAGAAGGATAAGAAGATCCCTGTTCTGGATCTGTCCCGGTTTGACCACAAGCAGCCCATGATGGCGAAGGGAAAAGAAGATGGGGCCAAGGCGCGCATCGACGGATTCGGACCAGGAGCAGGAGGAAGAAAGGGCAACCGCAATTACCAAGCAAGACCTTAAGGGTATGTTCAAAGAAATGCAAGATGTGTTCCAGTCAGCTTTGGACGAAGCAGGAGTGGACTTTAAAGCAGAAATCTCTTCACTTGCTAAAAGGATCGCAGAGCTGGAAAACAAAATGGCCGCTTCCTTACAAAATCGGGTAAATACAGACGATGAGGTTCTGCGGCTCAATGAGGAGGTAAGAGCCATGAGAGATAGCATGGATGACCTGGAGAATAGGGAGCAAAGGCAGAACCTACGAATTCGCCACATTCCTGAGACAGTGTCCGCAGAAGCATTGCAGCTATATCTCAAAAGACTGTTTCTGTCAATTGACCACCACTACAAGATAGTGAACTGCTGATGGACAGAGCTCACCGAGTGTTGGGTCAGAGATTTGATGACCCTAAAAGAAGTAGGGACGTGGTGTTGAGGCTTCATTAATACGCGGCTAAAGAAAAGATAATAAAGGGGTGCAGAAACAGAGGTTCCATCGACTTTGAAAACTCCCCCATTCAGATCTTCCAGGACCTGTCCAGGTTGACCATAGAGAGATGAAGAGGACTACGACCGGTGACAGCAATACTCCAGGAAAAAGGGATTCGCTATCAGTGGGCCTTACCGTTCTGCCTTATAGCTAAGCATGGAGGGAGGCAGGCAGGCAGGCTTAGCTTCACTAGCCAGAGGAATCAGCATCTTTCCTATCAGCGTTAGGTCTGGAGCCCAAGAGCAGTCTGGGTCAGTAGCGATAGACTCAGGACGACAACCCAAAGGAAAAGCAGTCGGCTGAGGGGGCGACGGGCCGTGGAGGGAAAGATCAGGACCGGCCAAGCACTTGAGAGGTCTCATGGCAGTCCCTTTATTGGTTAACAAATTCTGGAAGGAACAGTCTGAGTCTGCGGCGGACTCTTTGACTGAAGAGTCGGCATCCCATGACTCTCCAAAGAAGCCCAAGTCTGAGCTGTTGTTTTGTTTTCTGTTTCTATGTCCCTTATCTTGAATTGCAGGTCCGGTTCTGCTCGTACTTTGAGATAATTTGCCCATTGCCTGGGTGATAGGATCAACTCCGCAGAGGGGAGAGCCCCCCCCCCCAGAGCCCCCCCCCCCCCCCCGAGGTTTACAAGAGGCCAAGATCTGCATGGAGCAGGGGAAAGAACTGACTGAGAGGCCAGGCGAGGGGTGAGTGGGCCTTGGCCCAAAGAGTTTGAAAAGATGGGTCTTTTGTGGGTTACACGCCACATTCTGACTCAGGAAACAGACACAAAGGACATTAAGCCCCATTAAAGAACAAGAGCAGCCCCTGCTCCAATGTTAACATCTATGGAATGTTTTGTGGAAAATATAAAATTAGACATAGATTTTCCCCCAGGTTGTTTACCCCCTCCACTTTTAAATGAGTGTTATGGGAATAATCCGGATGGAGGGAGAGTGGTCGGAAGAGACAGAGTTTAGAGGGATATTATTGTGTTATATTGTAAAAGTTGTATATGTTTATATGTTCCAAAGTCGGTAAAAGTTGGTTTAAATGTTAATTACTGGCGCTTTAAGCAAGTTAAAACAAAAGGTGCGATCAGGAGGTGGAGATTAAGTAGTGGCGGGGTGTATGGTGGAGAACGGAGACCAGCATGCCCGATGCCAGGACGACCCCAGTAGGGCCATATGCCCCTCCAGGCCAAGCCAAGTAGGGACTGGCCGCAAAACTGGGATGAGTGGCTGTGTACACTCATCTTACCTTACAACCGAATTTTTGTTTTGTTCCCCCCCCCACTCTCCAGACAGGGGAGAGTTCACTCCCCCCCTTCCCCCCACTAATTTCTATTCCCTTGCTCCCCACAACCATCAAAATCTTAGAAATACAACTTTCACAAGAAAAAGAGAGACACGAAATCTGGAATGACTAACCAAATTGCGTTGAAGGTAGTGTCCTTAAATGTCAAGGGCCTGAATGCAAATGGCCCTACAAAAATTTAGGAAACTGAAAGAAGACGTTGGTTTTTTTTGCAAGAGATGCACTTTGACACGCAGGAGCCCCCAAACACTTTTAGGGGGACATAGCCTTTAGCATTCTGTTCGTCTTTCACTAGCAAAAAAAAGGGGGGTTGCGATTCTAATTACACACAACATACCGTTCCAGACACTGGAAATCAAAATCTGGCAGATGGACAAAAAAGAAGTAAAAGGTGATGTCGGATCCATCCAGGCTCACTCCTTTATTTGGCAACCCAAGGTTTCTCCCTGGTTTTCAGGGACAGAGCTACGATACCTGGAGGCATAGAGGGATTTTAGAGGTGGGGGGTCTGTGGGTAAAAGATAAGCGAATGTTGTTCGAGGAACTGAAGGAAAGGTATGATCTACCTCAAACTGAGATGTTTAAGTATATGCGGGTCCGACACTTTGTAAGGCAGGGTTTTCAAAGTGTAGCGTTCCCTAGGCTCACACGATTCGAAGACCTATGTAAAACAAGGAAATACCAAAAAGGGCTAATATCATCCCTATACCAGGGCCTAATCCCAAAAAAGGATACTCCTGCCCATAAATATATGGAACAGTGGACGCTGGACTTCCAGACTGAAATAATGAGAGGGGACTGGAATGATATGGGAGAATGTGGGTACAACTTCTATTTGTACGGCAACAAAAGAGAACATACATACAATCTTGTTAAGGTGCCAAGTAGAAGAACAATGTTCAAATATAGTGCTCAAGTGACATGCTCTGTAATTAACAATGATTTTCTTGATTGAAGGGAATAGGCTGGGTATAAGGTATATAATTGAGTGAGGTATATATGGGTGCATGTGTAGTCTGTGACCTGAATAAATGTCCTGGTGAGTGTGGGTGATGGAGATATATGAGCCCCACCCCCTCACTGCCAATGTGGACTGGTACTGACACTTGTATAAACACACCAATAAAATACCTCTATGTACTGTTTAAAGGTACAACTCACGTGACCTTGCCCATTGTGCCTTCTGGAAAGCGTGCTCCTGCTGGTAGAAATGATTCGGGTAGCCACAGATGTAGAGGTGCAGCGCACAGCGATAAACTGGATCCACGGGACAGCAGCAGTATAATGAAAATAAAAGTTCTTTATTGAAAAGTCATGGTGCAGACAGGTATGGGTGCAGGAAAAAAAACCTCTGTCTCTAACGCGTTTCACGCCTTGCTGGCGCTTCGTCGGAGAGTACAGTGTGGTGTGCTGTGGTTGCCCTCTTATAGAGATCCCAATTATCATAATTTGAGACCTCCGTGTAAAATTTGAAAACCGGAAGTGACGCGACTCACTTGGTATACCGGAAGTGACGTATCGCGATATGCGAGTCACTGTTATTTGCCGGCTGGGTATGGTATTGGATAGCGCGTCTTCTAACCTCATGGGGAGGGGTTATCTGGGAGTGTGGAGGTAAAGCAAAGCCAAATCTATCCGTATTTAGGTGTATACTAAACCGGAAATGACGTGTCGCTATGGCACATATTTTTGAACCGGAAATGACATATCGCTATGATGCCCATGACAATGATTTGTTTACATAATAAATATGTAGTCACCAACCCGTTTCGTAACAATATTATTTTCTATCGTCGGTACATTGACGACCTTATTTTGATATGGAGGGGAGACTACTCTACACTACAGGAATTTATTCTTTATCTGAATAACAATACATATAAATACTGCACCCATACCTGTCTGCACCATGACTTTTCAATAAAGAACTTTTATTTTCATTATACTGCTGCTGTCCCGTGGATCCAGTTTATCGCTGTGCGCTGCACCTCTACATCTGTGGCTACCCGAATCATTTCTACCAGCAGGAGCACGCTTTCCAGAAGGCACAATGGGCAAGGTCACGTGAGTTGTACCTTTAAACAGTACATAGAGGTATTTTATTGGTGTGTTTATACAAGTGTCAGTACCAGTCCACATTGGCAGTGAGGGGGTGGGGCTCATATATCTCCATCACCCACACTCACCAGGACATTTATTCAGGTCACAGACTACACACGCACCCATATATACCTCACTCAATTATATACCTTATACCCAGCCTATTCCCTTCAATCAAGAAAATCATTGTTAATTACAGAGCATGTCACTTGAGCACTATATTTGAACATTGTTCTTCTACTTGGCACCTTAACATATCCATAGTAGCTCGTGACCACTGAAAATATAATCCACCACTTGGGACACGAGGAAAGTAGTACAGTCCTTTTGAAAGCTGTTTATCAATATATATTACAAATACATGGTGAGAGACAGACAGGATGGAGTGCTTATCAGAGGACTCAGATACCAGCCAAAATAAATCCACATCCTATGCACATAAATGCACTGATAACACCAAACGAAGCAAACAAGCAGCTCAGGTGTTTGAGGGGTCCACGCTGTTAATTGATGATGATGATATAGATCTTCCTATGTTCTTTAACAAATTTGAAAAAGCCCTAGCTACCGACATACGGTTGTGGTGGGACATCACCACACTAGAGAACTATAGAATGATGAAGCGAATACCAAGAGGCTTAAGAATAACAAAAACGCCATCATTTGGATTCCCATCGAAAGAATTTGAATCCAAATGGATCAAACTATTAGATGAATGTTCCTTTAGATTGATCGATATAATAATAGAACATAAGATAGAAGAGAAAAAACTCACATCAAATACAGTGAAAGACCTACAATTGAATTTGAAAAACTTAATTGATATGGATGAATTTGATGACTGTGATGACAAACTAAGTAAACATATTAAAACTATGGAACAAGAACTTATGACACAGAAACAAAAGAAGTATGAGAGAGACAAGATGGATTATGTTTTTAATCAGGTGTATATGTGGCAAAAACCAATATCACATAGAAATGCTAACAAAAATAAGAATCAGAAGAGAAATCAACACAGAGAGAGAGAGAATCAAACAAAATCTACACCAAACAAATCCATTCTAAAGAATAGATCAGAACTTTCTAGTATATCAGACACATCAGACATTGAAACACGTACACCATCAGTCTCCTTTTCAAGAGGCCCAGACGCAGAGAGACACTCCCGTGACCAGGGGGAACAAGATAACAGATCATCAACATCATACACACGGAGATATGAGTCTTCTTCATCATATGAATCCAAAGCCCCAAAAAACGGTTCAGAAAAACAAGGCGCTCGGCCAAAAGAAAAAAGAGACAAAAAGAGAAAGATGGACAATTAAATGTTGACAATAACAACGTCATTAATATTTCTGGTATACCTTTAAACAATGAAGAAATGCAATTACTTAACAAAGGCTTGAACTTTGCCCTAAATGACAACTTCGACCTTTTTTCTACGGTTATTGATGTGCAGAGATTTATTAGAAAATTGTCTTTAAAGAAATGGTTTAACAATAAAGAACTTTTATTTTCATTATACTGCTGCTGTCCCGTGGATCCAGTTTATCGCTGTGCGCTGCACCTCTACATCTGTGGCTACCCGAATACAATCTTGTTAAGATGGTATAACACCTCCAAGAGATTAAAGCAGATGTTCCCAGAGGCCTCAGATGGAGCGGGTATGGACAGACATTAGACCTGGCACATATCTGGTGGTATTGCCCGGCAATGCAGACCTACTGGAGGACAGTATTAAAATGAATAAAAGATGTGTTGGGAATAACGATCCCGGTAGATCCAACTCTAATTATTCTTGCCAAACCCATGGAGAAGGTGAATCACTGCACACTCAAACTGATTTTGCATATACTAACGGAAGCTAGGTGTGCTGTTGCAGCGGTGTGGAAAAAGTCGCTCCCGCCCTCCAGAAAAGAGGTTATTAGAAGGGTTAACGAGGTCCAATTAATGGAGAAACTCACCTTATTTCTGATCCATACTACAAGGAAGTGCTATAGGGTGTGGGAACCTTGAGACGCTGGATAGGGCTGAGAGATGGGTAGCCACCCACAGCGGCAGGAAGGGAAAGGCAAGAGAATGACCCCAGAAGGAGAGCAGGGTTCCGGAGTGTAGAGTGTAGAATGTGTCATTTATAAAATGTTGTATGATATGAAATCTGATTGTTGATGTTTGTAAAAATTCTGTACAAGATGGTTCTTCCCCCCCACCCCCACTCCTTCTTTACCCTCCCCCTTTTTTCTTTATGTACTCCACCCCCTCCCATTTCACTGTTGAAATCTTTAGTAAAAATATAAGTTTAAAATATATATATATATATATATATATATATATATATATATATATATATATGTATGGGGAACACACAGACATTGTAAACACTCTTAAAATATACAATATATAAGCAGTGAAGGTCATGTTTACTAAGTGGTGCTATTGCGTAAGTCCCCTTCGGGTGCTAGAAGACAAACCTACGCCCTACAGTGCACCGAATCACCGAAGGTGTTCTATAAATATGTGTGATAGCATCAGTACACCCAAAAACACATCCATATTACAAATTAAAGCTTCTCCAAAAAATAGTTGGATAGTGAACTGCTACATTTCTAACCCTTCTTGAATTGTGTCATAGGGGGTTTTCATTAAAGCAGCAATATAACATCCCCCTCTATTATTATTATTATTATTATTATTATTAATAATAATAATAATAATAATAATAATAATAATATTAATATTATTATTTGTATATGTAAAGCATGTGACAATGTATAATTCTACATTCTTACCTAAGCTGGCAATTGTTTGGTGCTCCTGTTATCAATCTGTCAAAATTCTGATTGTGTGCCTAACATAATGGCTGCCTTTCAGTTTCAATCAATCCTTCGGTCAGTGTAACTCAGCAGCTACAATGTATCATTCTATTACTAATGTAACTTTATCTATTGTTACAGTTTGCAGCTGAAACTGCTGCGAACATTAGCAACAAATCATCACAAAGCCTGCTATAGAAATCAAAGGCTTCTGCTTTAAAACATATTAAAAATTGCATTAAAGCAGCAGTTCAACCTGACATTTGAATGTATTTTTTATTTTTTCCATTCAATATGTGCAATCTGCACACTGACAAGTGATTAGCTTAATTGCCAATCGATCCGTTCACCTGTGATCGATCGGTGAAGATTCGGCTCGGGGTTCACCAAATCTCTGTTAGTGCTGCAGAAGATTACCCAAGATGCTGTGTGGAAGATCATGTGGCCAGGCAGGCACTAGATACAATTGGTGCACAGCTAGAGAGAGGGTAAAAGGGGTGTACCAGAGCTCAGAAGAGGAAGGGGATGTTACTTTGTAAATGGTTGCTATAGAAACAAAAATGCTTGTTACATTAGAATACATAAAAAATGTCTTTTAAAATAGTTTTTTAAGCTACAAGTATTTTCTCATCTTACAGAACTGATTTATTACAAAAAAAAAAACATGTAGGATATTGCTTTAACTGCAGCTTTAAAAGTTGAATAAAAAATAAATGTATAAAAAACAGTCACTAATACTACAGAACTGATTTATTTAAAAAAAAAATTTCAATTTGACATGTTTTGCTGTTTTTAACTGCGATAGTGCCAAGCGGAGCACTATGGCACAGAAACTGCCATTGACAATGGGAGTTTCCATGCAATTGTACCCCGATTAGCACTATCGCAGTTTAAGTCATTTTATGGACTTCATTTGAGTCTGCAGGGGGCTGCCCGTTTGGCTCTTTGTAGCACTATCTGAGGTGCAGAAGCATGTCAGACTGTTTCTGCCAGCACACAGGGTGATATATCACACACCAGGGCGTACAGAGAACCGGAAACAACACCATTTCCCATCATGATTAAAAGGAGAACGGGGACATTTTATGATTTTTAAAAAACGTCTTTGACGGAGAACAAAACAAATGAATTAAAAACTATTTTAAATGAGATCCCACAGGAGGAAACGCAGACAGATTGCATTGCATCCCTCCTGCTGTCTCTGTACGTTCTCCCCACCAATTAGATTGTAAGCTTCCTGGAGCAGAGACTCATCTTCCTTAATGTTACTTTTATGTCTGAAGCACTTATTCCCATGATCTGTTATTTGTATTATTTGTTATTTATATGATTGTCACATGTGGTACTAATGTTAAGCGCGAAGTACACTAATTTCGCTATATAAATAAATTTGTTTACAATATATGATTATGTGTTTTAATATGTATTTTATTGAGTTCCTAGTGCAGTTTTATATTATTATATTAAAGATGTTATAGACCGTTAATTGTTTATCTTTTAATCACAGCGTTATGTACTCTTGTGAGAGAACCTGTGAATAATTACCCATTAATTGGCCACAGTATATATGTAACACCCATTAGGGGTCTCATTAAGCTCCTGATGAAGCTGACTGGGATCAGCGAAATGCGTAGAGCCAAGCCTGCAAGTGAGAGCTGCTGATTCCTGAGCCGTGAGGACCCGTCGCTGTATACCCGCCCCTTTCTTCGAGTATCCGGAAGTATCTGGGACACCGGCGGATGTGACGTAGAACGCCATCCGAAGTGAGGTATCAGCGGGAGAAGCACGGAATAGAGTTGATACCACTTACCCTCTACGGTGTCATCTCACAGCTCACCGCATTAATTGATGTACCTGTATTGAATGTACACCATGTGAGTACATTTGCTGCTGTTTTTATTAGTTTTTTTATAAATTGTTTATTGGTCTGCACTAGGAGTCCTCTCTGTTTTTTCTCCCTGAGACATACCACGATCCACTTACCTGTTGGAGTAAGCTGTCACACGGACTTCTGTCACTGCTGGTTTATATCCTACTTCTTGTAAGTAGGTTCTTCGTAAGAGCCAAGATCTATCCTTTAATTTCACACTGTCATGGCTGTATTGCACTAGATTTTTCTCTTTTATATTTTGGGGTGTTCCGGATATATGCTCCCTTCAATCCTTGGACGCAGCTATATAAATAAAGACATACATACATAGTTATTCCTACCCAATGCATTGTGTGACTGGCAGCCAAAGCGTTGAATGGGTATTGTGTTTTGAGGGATAGCATTTTTGCTCACCCTGAAAAAAAAAATAGGATGAATCAGATATTCCCAACTCCAGTCCGCAGGGACCACAAACAGTGCAGGATTTAAGGCTACCCTCTCATTAGCACAGGTGGACCAATCATTTTGGCTGAACTATCTGTACTCAAGCAGGGGTCTACTTAAAACCCATACCATTAGTGGTCTGTGAGGACCAGAGTTGGGGACATCTGACTCTAAAGATACCTCCGTACAGCCACCACGTGCAGCGTGAATACTGATTTTCTGTTTGCTCAGACAACCTTTTTTTTCTTTCTACATTGACGTTTCAAAAGACTTACAGGATTTAAGGGCTAACAGAGGAACTTTAATGTTAGCATCTTTGGAGAGCCGATTATAATAATGATATATCATAGTGGAATTATAAGTACCATACCATAATGGTTTATGGTCTGCGTTGCATAAGAGAAATGCATCAAGCTAATTAGAAGTGTGCAGTTATACTCATTATTGCTGTACATTATTTCATTTTCTGAGGGTGTCTTGGGGAGGTGGTACTTTGTTTGACCTCTTCAGCATTAAAATCACTTTGATTGTAAGCTCTTCAAGCAGGGATTTCCTTTCCTATTTTCTGATTTGCTTCTTGTATTATTATAATTCCCTGTATTGTATTCTTTGTGAAGTGCTGAGTACACTTTTGGCGCTATATAACTAAAGATATACATACATACGGTCAAAATATTGATTATGATTCAGCATCCCACTGTCCTGCAGCTACAAGGAGCTGGTGCTTTTAAAACACATTGCAATGTACACGTGGATGCAGAAAACTGTAATGGAAATAGCCCAATAAACATGTCCATTCTTTTTAGCAACCACAATTAATACCATATCAAAGCACCAAGGAAACCAGTACAAGCCGTTCAGAACAGGACGGAGGCCCCAGGCTATTAGAGCAGCACATAGCATTACTTAAAATCATTCCAGGTAATTACGTAGAGAATCATTTACATTGAACGGAAGTAATTAGTTGTCTTTATAGTAAGGGGAAATGAATGGAAGTTTGGATGTTGCATTATATAAGGATCTCCAAGATTTGAACATACCGTACAATGCAATAAAGGTTTGCCTTGTCTTCAGTAAGATGGTATGTCCCTGAAACAGTTAGATTGCTTAGACACGTTGTCTGAGACATGCGAGTGTACACAGTGGTATTTTTATTAGCCGTACACTGAAGGGTTTTCTTTACCCCACATCACCTTTTTTTAATGTGTGGTTATTTCTTATTATGTAATACTGTACATTCCAAGTATTCAGTGGAATGACCCATAAAAATAAGCGCTGTTCATCATCGCAGGGGGGCTCAACTCCAGTGCTCAAGCCCCCCGCCATCCCCCCAACAGGTCAGGTTTTCAGGATATCCCTGCTTCAGCACAGGTGACTCAATCATAGGTTCAGTCAAAGACTGAAGCATGGATTGATTGAGCCATCTATGCTGAAGCAGGGACTGATGGCGCCATCTATGCTGAAGCTGAGATAGCCTGAAAACCTGACATGTTTGGGCGAGGAAGGGGGGGAGGAGGGGGGCTTCAGGATTGGAGCTGAGCACCCCTGGTGTTGCAGTCTGTCCTATGTGGCAAGGTCCCCTCAAAACCACCACCAGCATGAATCTGAATAGAAAAAGAGGAAGTTAATATAAAAGATCAACTCAAGCCATGTGTACAAAAAGCATCTTCTTTAGGGGTAACACCTGAAGAAGGGGCTGTTTGTAGCCTGAAACGTTGTGCACTTGGTCTCGTTTCACCATTTAATGCTCGAAGCATCAGAAAATCCCCATCGAAGTGAATTACATTTTTGGGTTGAAACCATCCAAAACGGCTGCTTTGAACATTAGAGAATTACAGGTAGTGTTAGGAGCTGCATACTGGTCATGCCGTGAAGTGGCTGCAGGCTTATAACGCTTTGGCCAAAGGGTTTAACTAAATGACCCTTACTCATGAGAATACTAACATTGAAGTATGTAACTATGTATTTTGTCACATTGGATGTAGCATTGGGTATTTTTGTCTTTTGTTGTATAGAATTACCACTAAGGCTACGGCCCCAGTCCTGCCTGCTGCACACCACCGCGCGCACCGCCGTGACCAACAGGGACTCAACCTAAGCATGATGGGGGGGAGAATAAAACCATTACTTCCATCTAGAGACTGCAGTCGGTTTAGTTTTTTCCTCGCGTTACACTAATATACAGTTGTATGCCAACTCTATGAAAAATACAAAGTGTACTAAATGAAGTGAGTCTTCATTAGGTGGCAAGTTGTACATCAGAGCACAAGTACAGCGTTCTAATGTCCTACATGCTATGCCTCTGGAATGCACATGTCTGCTTAGTAATCGCATGATACATTCGGTACAGCCCTGTGCAAGTCATTCTTTTTTGGGAAGGTTCCATACAATACCACTTGCGCATGGAGCTCAGTGAGGAACATAGTCACACACACAAACCACATTTCCCTGAACATGCCATGAAGTTATAATACATATTTCTGACTACAATCTTGTGCACACAGATACCCAGCAAGCACTCCTTTTGACACTTATAAAGTATATTTTGTGGTAATTTGGGGGGGGGTTTCTGAGAGATTGTGTGTTTGTTAACTTTGTCCAGCTGGTCTCAGCTGTTTTGGAGGTTAGTGACTCCTCCCACCCAGGGTTTAAAGCTCACCTCTCCCCACTGTCCAAGTAGGCAGGTTTTCTTTTCATGCAGCTGGTTGCGACAGGTTCAATGCCAGGACCATCCTTCCTTTAATTATAGAGGTAAATAAGGATTTTAATCAGTTAGTGTTAGGACCTGCGAATTTGGTCATGCCTTGATGTGGCTCGCAGGCTTATACGCTTTGGCCAAAGGGTTAACTAAATGACCCTTTTTTCAAGAGATATGTAGGTATTTCACTGTGTTTTTTTGTCACATTAGATGTTGCTCTGGACTTCTTTGTTTCTAGTTTTATACAATCTTGTGCAGTAGACTTTCTGGATGGGTCTTTTTATAGGGACGGATATCATGTAATTGAGTCTACCAATTCATTGGCCGATTTTGATGATATCCTTTGGTAGGACCATGTGAAAATAATTAATTTAATTAAAGATAACACACACTTATAGTCTGCCACACAATCTGAGGTGGTGTTTCAACAGGTATATTTTAACGTTCGCATTTTTGCATACAGTCACAGAACACCTATTAAGGGGATTACTTTACTAATATCTATTAAGGGGATTACTTTACTAATATCTATTAAGGGGATTACTTTCCTGGAGTAACATAGTAGGTGGAGATGAAATTATATGCTGTATCCTATTTAATAATATTATTATTATTATTATTAACAACTTTATTTCATATAGTGCTTTTCTCCCAATGGGACTCATAGCGCTGCACAGTTACAGTATAGAGCGTGGTACACAGCACACAGGAATGTTACAGACACATATGTAACCTTTGTTCTCTGTCATTCCAGAGAGAGAAGTACCGCACATTACCATTTTAATACTCAACCTGCAGATTTTTAATTAGCTTTTGAGTCACCATAGTGGTTTTGACTTTGTTTACAGTACCATGGCCACCATCTCGTATAGGTAATAACACTGACTATGTGCTTACGCTTGTTGTGTTATCACATTGATGACCTAATGCAGCTTACTTATTGATAAGGAAATGTAGGTGTATTGTTTTGAATTATTCTAATGTAATATATCCTGCTCAATGTTAATTTTGGGGTCACGTTGTGCAGCACCATCCAATGCAGTCAACGTAACACATATTTTTAACACAACAGGAGGAGGGTCCAGATTTACTAAACGGTGCTAAGCCATAGAGCTCATGCAATGAAGAATACACTTGCTGTGGTACACACGTTGTCTGCAGTGCATCCTTATATTAAACAAAGATTTCAATTCTAACATGTTACATGGCTTTTGGAGGGATAGCGCATTATACGGAATCAGACATCTGAACAAGGCTGCGTCAACGCAACCAAGTCTCCGCAGGCCTTCAGCCATCAAGGGACCCACTGCCACAGCCGCTGCGCTGCTGGACACTCAGCCGCCTGCTGCTTCACCAATGAGGTAAATTAATGTAAGTGTTAATTTAGTGGTTAGTGTAGGGGTTAGGTTATTAGAGTAGGGGTTTAGTGTACAGGGTTAGGTTTTTAGGGTAGAGGTTTAGTGTACGGGGTTTGGTTTTTAGAATAGGGGTTTAGTGTAGGGGTTAGGTTTTTAGGGTAGGGGTTTAATGTAAGGGGTTAGATTTTAAGGGTAGGGGTTTAGTGTACGGGGTTAGGTTATTAGGGTAAGGGTTTAGTGTACGGGGTTAGGTTTTAAAGGTAGGGGTTTATTGTATTGGGGTTAGGTCTTTAGGGTAGGGGTTTAGTGTATGGGGTTAGGTTTTTAGTGTAGGGGTTTAGGGTACGGGGTTAGGTTTTTAGGGTAGGGGTTTAGTGTAAGGGGTTTGGTTTTTAGGGTAGGGGTTTAGTATATGGGGTTAGGCTTTTAGGGTAGGGGTTTAGTGTACAAGGTTAGGTTATTAGGGTAGGGGTTTATTGTACGGGTTAGGTTATTAGGGTAGGGGTTTAGTGTATGGGTTTAGGTTTTTAGGGTAGGGGTTTAGTGTACGGGTTAGGTTTTTAGGATAGGGGTTTAATGTACGTGTTAGGTCTTTAGGGTAGGGGTTTAGGGTAAGGGGTTAGGTTTTTAGAGTAAGGGTTTAGTGTAGGGGGTAAGGTTATTAGGGTAGGGGTTTAGTGTAGGGGGTTAGGTTATTAGGGTAGGGGTTTAGTCTACGGGGTTAGGTTTTAGGTTAGGGGTGGAGTTTGTAGAAGAGGTTAAGATTTGGGGTCATTAGGGTAAATGGTATTGTTAGGGACTTAGCTTGGCGGTGAAGTGGCCGGGCAGAGAGATGCACGGTCGCCAAATGGGGGGACAGCTGGTATTGCTCTCCCGGGCCCGCCCAGTGAAGGGGCCTGGCCTCGGCAACACTTATGTTTCCATTCTGTGCAGGCAACCCGGGCCCTCCCCTTTCCTGGCTGCCGCCCTCCTCCCTTCTCTCCTGCAGGACTACAGGACCCGCCCCTTCCCTCAGCACCGCCCCCCTCCCTTCTCTCCTGCAGTAATGCAGGGCCCTCCCCTTTCCTCCGCACCCCCCTCCCTTCTCTCCTGCAGGACTGCTGGGCCCTCCTCTTCACTCGACACCACCCCTCTGTCCCTCCCTCCCCAGGCCTCTGCGGGCCTGCTGGGCTCTCCTGTGCACTGGCCATGCTGCTCCAGCACGCCCATCCAGGGGCCCCAGGTAAGTCCACATGCCCCAGGCCCCCATTATACCACCCTCCCAGGCACCTTACCCACTCTAAGGGGAGAGAGGGCTAATTTGTATGTGTGTGTTTGGGGAGGGGGTCTTATTGTGTGTGTGTGTCTGTCACTGTCTGTGTGTCTATCACTGTCACTGTCTCTGTGTGTGTGTGTGTGTGTGTGTGTGTGTGTGTGTGTGTGTGTGTGTGTGTGTGTGTGTGTGTGTGTGTGTGTGTGTGTGTGTGTGTGTGTGTGTGTGTGTGTGTGTGTGTGTGTGATTGTGTGTGTCTGTGTGTGTCACTGTATGTGTGTCACTGGTACATTATTACCACATAACATTGAATAAGTATTTAGAACTATTAGGTGTTGGATAGGGGGAAAATAACTGTTACTGTATATTATCAAATTTATTTCTGTGGTTATCTTGAAAACCTCTCAAAGAAATGCAGATTGCTTAAAGAGGCAATCCAACCGGCACTTAAAAAAAATATATATATTTATTATTATTATATATGCAGCCTTTATTGAAAACTAATTACCTACGCTGACGATCGATTCATTCTCCCATGATCGTTCAGCAAAGATCCTGCTTCCCATGGTTCACACCCACGGTTCCCTAGGCTGCCTTTCAGTTTCAATCAATCCTTCAGTCAGTGCAAATCAGCAGCTACAATGTATCCTTGTAACATTGCCTATTGTTACAGTTTGCAGCTCCAACTGCTGGGAACATTTGCAACACATTATCACAAACAGTAAAGTGTTGCAAAGATCTTGCACTGCTGGGGAGGTGGGCTAAAACTTGTTATAGGAATCAAAGGATGCTCAGTATATTAAAACTCAAAAAATGGCATTAAGAGTCAATGATAAAAACAAATGCAATACTGTAAGTATTATCTAATACATTAGAACTGATTTATTAAAAAAATACATGGAGGATATTGCTTGGATGTCTCCTAATAAAAGGACATAAAGTAAAACATGGTTTTAATAAAATAAATCCCCCTGTCTTTGAAAAATAGAAAAAGTAGCACTTGCACTCGCCCTTTCCTGATGAGGCCTGGTGCTCGTGTCCCGTACCTCCCGCACCGGGTACAAGTAACATATACAGAAACAATGACGTTAGGCCTGCTCTCAAAACTAAATGTGTGATTAAAATATATATATATATATAATTAGATATGACAAAAATGCTTCTATTTAATCCAACAATGTGAAAAATAAAATAAATAATCACAGAGTATAATGGAAAGTATATTAGAAGTACATATTTGCCTAGTATACTTTATACTTGCCATTATATTACTTTATTTTTCACATTGATGGATTAAATAGAATTTTTGTGAATTTACTATTTTTGTCATTTCTAATTATATATATGTATATATATATATATATATATATATATATATATATATATATATATATATATATGTATATATGTATATATATATGTATATATACATATATATATATATATATATATATATATAATTATTATTAATATTATTATTATTATTATTACCCATGGAGTTACCATAGCAAGAGTTTGTTTTTTGAGTGCTGGTCCAGTTTCATTGTTTTGCCTAACTATCGGTGGTGACTCATGCAAGCATAATCAATGTTCCTATCTTGAGAGCGTAATCCGCTGCCCCCTCTCAGCGGCTTCCAAAACATTGTACCTGCGAACAATATCTGCAGTAAGGTAATGCAAATGTCACAGCACAAGAGCCATGCGGTGGCCCCGACCTACCAGTTATATAAAGCTGACATAGCAAAGATACATCGTATGCTGTATTGTGTAACGCCAGCGCTGATGTGACCCAAGAAGCAGAAACACACAGAGAATGTGGGAAGGGATACTGCTCAGCTAGGATTAACAATATTCAGCGCATTACTCACCTTACATATAAAGACGTGCTTGTTGGGCTATCACATTTCACGTTTGGTATTTTGTTTTCAAGACGTAGCTTCAACTGGCATATGATAGATAACAGTCTAAAGACAGGCTACACCCTTTGCAAAAGGCAAAAAGGGAGTGACATAATTAAGATATTTTGACTCTTTGGTAATCAGAAGTCACCCGTCTTTGGTTTGCAATGTCATTTCTAATGCTGAGAAGCTTAGACGACCTACTAATCCCTGTGGCTTCTGCTTTTCCTGGAGCAGCACAAGCTTGTCCCGTTCCTGATGTTGTTTTGTGCGGCGGTAGTAACGGGGTAAGTGTGTGCTGTTCCAGGGGAAGCAGAAACCAGAGCGATTAGGTTAGAGTGGGATTTCTTACAAAATTATGGGGCTTATGTATCAAGGCAATTCTGGTCCAATATTTACACCAGGCGTGGCCAAGTCCAGTCCCTCAAGGGTCACTAACAGGTCCGGTTTTAAGGATATGCCTGCTTCAGCACAGGTGGTGCAGCCTTCGACTGAGCCAACTGTGCCGAAGCAGAGATATCCTTAAAACCTGACCTGTTGGTGGCCCTTGAGGACTGGAGTTGGCCACTCCTGATCTACACCATACAGTATGTATAAAAGAAAAACGTCCTATTGAAATGAATAGGATTTTTCTTCCTTTGATACATGTGGAATTATTTTGCCCCAGATTTGCTCCACTTTTGCCTTGATACATGAATTCAAATGTCTCCATATTGGCTGGTACAATACAACAGATGCCAGCTACACTTGAGAAAGGCAGTTGTATCTGCCGAAACGTCGGAACATTGGCTAAACACATAGTTTTGTTGTTGCAGAAATCCGTAGCGCCCTGCTTCTAATTTGGCTTCCCTATTGGTTGAGACATGATATTTCGCGATACACATAATAATGACTACTCTAAGAGACGTTCCTTTGTGTGCAGCTTGCTTCTTTGTGAGAGAGATATCCGAAGCACTTTTAAAATCATACAGCAAATAAATAAAAAAAAACACTTGTGAGCACCTTCACACGTCTCAGACAGCTCTGCAACCCTGCCTTTCCCCATTATCTCTTAGCAGGCAATGCTTCCACTGCAGCCAGGGATTCTGGGTAATGACATGCAAATGAGCACACCATGTCACCTTTTGCTTCTTGTCCATTTTAACACAGAGCCCTATAAGTTTATGCCTGTCGTATTACAGAGCTTTTTAACTTCATAGACATGTTTAGCAAGCAGGCTGTGTTGAATCCTAGGTCTATATTCGGCTCTCTGGCATCAGTGATAGAGATAAGTCAAAGCAATAAAGTTGCAGCAGCACAAAACTCACAACTCCCACACTCTGTGGCTTACAAAAGAGACATACATCCTGGACAATTTGCATTGATTCTGTTGTCTGTGCTGAGCAAACCCTGAAACTAAACAATAAGCATTGTCTCTCTCTCTTTAAATTCTGTGACACATCATCACAAAGTTTAGGGTAGTGGGTGCATCTCCGTGAGAAGTACCTGTATGTGACCTTGAAACATTCTAAACTGACATGATTAAACTTCATTCCTCACTTTGTGTTTGGCATGGTATATGAGCAAACATTTGCTCCTAGCAACAGGGTTTGCATGTCATTTGTACATGGGAGCTTTGTAATGTAATCTGTACTGTAGGTGCAATCGCACACATGTACACACACACTTCAAATACTCTCTGGGCAAACTACCCGCCTATCTGAACAAGCTCCTCACCCCTACTGCAGGCAGCACTTTTCATCTGCGATCTGACTCCAAAAGACTGTTCATGGTCTCAATGTTCAACAAAGTATCCGGCCGCTCCTCCTTCTCTTACAGTGCACCCCAAAACTGGAACAGTCTACAGGAGACTCTCACAGCCGCCACCAGTCTAAGTTCTTTCAAAACTAAAGCGGTCTCACATTTGAATCTGGTCTGTAACTGTTATATATGCCTATAAGGCTGCCTTTATAGTGCCAGCGACACAACGTCGCGTCACAACAAATGCATTGCCGCCATCGCGTGCGCTTATAGTAATCTACCGAAGCCGCAGATTGGGCCGATTTTGGACTACATTCGAATTTCTGCCAAAATCGTCTGCTTCCATGGGTCTAGCATAAGCCCCATTACTCTATAAACGGTGATGGCGCCAATCCAGCACTATCGTACGATAAGTCCCACTGACTTCACAGGCGATTTCAGTCTATAGAATTTAGAATAAGGGCCAAAAGCCCCCTCCCCCTGTTCAATATGCGGTGGAACCATCTTCACCATACTGAGTAAATGTTTAGCTCCATACAGTACAACAGAATAGGAAAATCGTCTTCAACACATACCGTATTAAATACAGTCCTAAGGATTCAACTCCGCCTTGTATTTTGCCAGCCCGGACAAAAACCAAACGGCTATAAATAATAACAATTACGTCGTGGGGCCAAGATGAAGAAATGAGAGAGTCAGGTCACGTGATTTTCCAGAGGTGTGATTCAAGTCCCTTTAACAGCACAGGCTCCTCTCCCGGCCTCTGATTGACTTGGTGTTGTGACATTATGGATGTGGAAATGCAGTGCTGCCAAGCAGTAAATAAATAGGCCAAGCCATCTGAAACATTACCCGACTCACATTTTGAAGTACAAAGGAGAATAGGAATTACATTAAACAGATATTTTGATCGGTACGATACACTTTAAATATAAATACATTTTTGGTGATACCATGTAATAAGCCAACACTAGAGTTCTTGGTAGAGCTATTGTTATATGTTATGATGCATAGAGAAGGACGCTATGGATGCGGTCAAGCTAACCCCTTCTTTGTCGTATTAACCACTTCTCTGTCTGCTGTACAATGTGTGCGTGTAGCTGGCTCCTCTGGCAGAGAAAGGGTTACGTCCTCTTCAATGGTGGGGGCGCCAAAAGAACCAAAGGGTGTCAAAAAGAAAAAAGACATAGTGTAGTATTGCCAAAAGATGATGGGGAAGGTAAAGTAGATCTCTAAGGCAATGGCCCCAGTGTCAGCTGGTGCACGCGCGTCTGGCGGCGCGTGCACGTGTGAAAGTCGCGATCTGCGCTCTTTGGTTGAGCTGCAGGAGATCGTGGTGGGGGGCGCGGCCACGATGTCACGCGGCTGGTTCACCCTCATTGGCTGAACCGCCGCCGTGACGTGGGCAGCACACCGTTGCCACTAGGTAAGGACAAAAATCATGGAGCTACTGGGCCCGGCACCATAGAGGGACGGATCTTGCTCCCGCCGCGCATGCTGCAGTGCACGCAGCAGCTAGCACTGGGGCCGTAGCCGTATGCACTCACATGTCAGAAGAGGCACACAGAATCTTGGCCAGCTGAAAACCTAAACCCCACAGTATTATATATTTATATATTTAATTGTGCCAACTGGGGTGCTGGTGTGAAAGTGACCTCAAATTTACCACAGTAAACAAAGATGCCCCAATTCACATCCAATATGGCTAATTATTTCGTTTATTTCTATATGTTTTTTTCTTCTCAGAAGTATGGGTCATTTAGTTCAAAACATGTCAAACCTGCAGCCACAACTCCAGCACTAAAGGTTTGCTGTTTACTGCAATTGAGCATGTAACTCAGCACAGGAGAGGTCGCAGTAGGGATTTGGATCTAAGCAAAAGGGAGATGTACTGGATACATAGATTGAACACCCTTATACCCAATGGCCTAAATGCAGATTTTGAAATTACACCATTCCTCTAGCCATAGTCTTTTGCTTGAGATCCAAATATACTTTACAATACTATTAGTATATACATGTGTCATTTTAGAATGTCTTCTATAGATTTATTTTATCCCTCACCTTGTGTGTCTTTTTATGTTATACCATTAACTATATGTTTTGATGCTGCTATAAGACAATCCACTAATTAATGTTTTCTCTCATCTTCTCTCTCTCCCATGAATTGAGTTAACTAACTTTGATTGTATTATATATTATGTTTTATGGTAAAAATATCACTATATCTTAATCTGTTTAAGTACTATTCATTTTAGTGCGTCGTTTGTGTTTGACCACAGAGTTATGTACCCCTTAACGGGGAGAACCTGTGTCTAATTGACTAGCTTATTGATTTGTTTATTTTTTAATTAATTAATTAATTGCATGTACTATTTATATTGTGAGCCCACTGGGGGTGTGATTATGCTCCTGAGGAAGCTGTTGCATACAGCGAAACGCGTAGAGCCTCTTTGTAGCACAGCTGTACCACAGTCTGGTAGCTGCTCCACCATTGAAGGCACCAAGTTTGCATTGCGATCCTGCCGCCCACTTCCCTGTTTGCTCCAGCCGGAAGTCGTCAGTCCGGGACCGGACGTGACGTCAGACGCTCTCCATCCGCGATCCGACGAGGGGGCACTCTCGTGGAGGGACACTGAAGTGGCTGCAGATTTAACATCTCGATTGCTGACTTACCAAATGCCTCAAGTAAAACCTTATGTGTATTCGTTTTATGTACACAATGTGAGTACATTTCTTATGTGTTTATAAAGTATAAAACTTGTTACTTTTTGGTCCACACTATGGTCTCTCCCTGTTTTTTATGACATTCAATGCGAGTGGAAGCCTTCACGAATCATTTCCCATCCGAATTCCAGTTCTTGCTGTTTTAATAACTACTTGTTGTAAGTAGTCATTTTATTAGAGCCAAGACTCATCTACACTATTTTTGTGTTAACTTGCTGCACCATTTTTTTTCTGTGTGGTTTTTTTTGGGTGTTCCTGATACCATTGCTCCCTTCTTACCCTGGATTCTAAAAACCTGCAGCCGCGTCAAGTTAAACCCTGTCAGCAAGTCCCTGCACTACCGATGTTACAGTATACTGTGTCCTTTGTATTTCCTACAGGGCATAGAGAAAAGAGGAGACAAAACAATGAAATAATCAATAGCATCGCGTGTGTGACAAGCACAGTATGCAGTGCCTAGGGGAGGATATTTAGAAGCACCATATGTGTTGTGTAAGCTACAATGAAGTTAAAACTGGTTAAGATTACAGAAGTGCCCTAATAAATAGTGAAAATAAAATCTAACAAAAAGTAGGTGCAACACTTTAAAAAAAAAAATATATATATACTTCCCATGTTTATTGCTGCGGCAAAGGTTTTCTTCACCTGAGAGAATACATCTCTCAATGATTACTGTGATTACATGTGTACTTGGACACAGTATAAGGCCTGTAATATAGAGCGCGCTGGTGCTTGTGCGGCCGCGCGCACGGTGTTGCGCATGCACATGGCATGCGCGTTTCATTTATATGCTGTAAGTGGTGGCGTGCATGGCTAGGGGGTGCGGCTATGGATGTCACAGCGATAGCCGCGCTGTGATTGGCTTGGCAGCGTCACGCGGCGCGGCAACAGCGCAATAATATACATTTTCATGTATTTGCTGTGATCTGCCGCGCCACCGCTCACTGCGCGTGCACGGCTGAAGTATAGAACGCCAGGCCTGGACACAGTCAATTCTAATTGACGCACACACACGCACTATATTACACACCTAACATTGGTATTGTAGGAACCTGCTGAAAGAGTCGACCTTGATGTGGTTGCAGACATGACATGTTTTGGCCAGAAGATTGAACTACTGTTCACTTATTAGAAGAAAAAAACATAGAAATTAATTAAATCAGTTATCATATTGGGGCTTCTCTGCTTACTGTTGTATATTTGAAGCTACTTTCCCAGTAGAACTCGAATTGGCACAATTAAATATATAAATATATAATACTGTGGGGTCTGCATTTTGAGCTGGCTAAGATTCTGTGTGCTACATCTGACATGTGAATACATAAGAGATCTACTTTATCTTCCCCATCATCTTTTGGCATTAATACACTATATATTTTTCTTTTTTACTCCCTTTGTTTCTCTTTGTACCACGCCCCCTCCCCCATTTTGGAGAGGATGTAACCCCTTCACTGCCAGCGGAGCCAGCTACACATTGTACAGCAGACAGAGAAGTGGTTAAAATGATATCATATTGTCTATGTCTAATTGAAAACCTCCTTAAAATGGGTTTTCATATTCAATTTCTAATTCTCAGGGTAGACTACTGAATCTAAAAATGGGATGCTGTCTTTATTATAATGTGGTGTAAACTGGATCTTAAAATAGTTGTTGTTAATACATTTTGAGGAAACTCTAAAGCCTCTATGTCACCATTCCTTATAGAAATAATATCATCAATGTACCTGCACCATAGAATGGGTTGTTGTGCCAGATTAAATCCTCTTTCCCTATGCCCATACAAATATGAGTATAGCTCAGAACAAACCTGGTCCCCAATGCAGTGCCGCACAGCTGCATATAAAACTATTATCTTTAAACCAAAACTAATTGTGTGAGAGAATATGTTCTATGCTTTAAATGTATTTGCTCTTTTTTTATATTATACACTTTATAGTGTGCCTCTCACAGTATTACACCCCTGCATATGGGTAATACAGGTTAAAAAAATGGGATATGTCACAGGTGACCCATATATAACTTTCTTACCAGTATTTGATTTAGAACATTTTAAATGTGTAGTGTCCTTCACATGAGATGGTAAGATTGTGAAGTACTTCTGCTAAAAACAAATCAATATATTGAGAAAGGTTAGCGTAAATAGAGTTGATGCATGAGGTTATTGTCTACATGTGGGGGGGGGGGTGAAATAAATTTGTATGCATTTTGGGTAAAAGGTACATTATTGGTAATTTTGTATGAAAATGTTCATTCTTCCTCATTGATAATTTCACTGGATAGTGCCTTTCTGAGTAGAGTTTCCAATTCTCCCAAATAATGTTTGGTGGAATTATCCTTTAGAATAAAATATGAATTTGCATCACCCCAAATTCTTCCGGCTCAGGGTGAAGCTGGGTCGGTGCTGAACAAGCTGGGGGAAGAGCTGGCCTGGTGCTGAAGGAACCGGGGGCATAGCTGGTCCGGTGCTGAAGGAACCAGGGGCCAAGCTGGCCGGTGCTGAGGGAACCTGGGGCAGAGCTAGCCTGTTGCGAGAAAGAGCTGGAGGCATAGCATGCCGGAGAGAGAATGGCAGGGTGCTGCCCAGGAAGGGAAGAGGGGAGGAACTGGGGGGAAAGTGTCAGCCAGGGGGATTGGGGCAGGCAGCATGCTGAACCCAGTAAGCGTAATACAATAGTCGGTTAAAGCATTAACAATTCAGAGCTGAGCTGAAAGCATGAAAAGTGTGGGCTTGCATACTGATTTCATAGCTAGCAAATGTGACTGGGAATTGCTGATATTTAAAGCCAATGCTCAGCTGGTAATGAAGCAGCCTGCAGCAACAAGTCAGACCGAAATCCTGGGGTGGAGTGCTAGTCCCACATAGGACAATCACAGGCGTTATGCCTTCAAAATGCCTGAATTATTTAGTTTCTTAATACTCTTTTTCCTGTTCTTTCTCCCTCTTCTAGTTCCCCTCTCATATCCGTTCTCTTTCTTCTGAGAGGGGATGGGAGCATGCTATCTCCCTCAGCGGGAAATACCTATACGGGTTCCTCCAGGGGTTATGGGAATATACTATATATCAGATTCCAGAATGCCCAATTTACAATGGTACCCCAGAAACATGTACCTCCAAATGAATTTGCTAGGTGCTCATCCAAAATAGCTGCTGGACAGTGTAGATACTTGGAAAGAAGGATGTACAGTCTTGTTGGATGGATCTTGTTGGAAAGAAGGGTGTAGCATGGCACACCACTCTTGAAAATGTTAAAGTATATTCTTTATGTTAGCATCAAAGTTTCAGTGTAAAATTACACCTTCATCAGGACTAGGTGGGAATATACTGAAACAGTTTTTATACATATGACATTATTTAATTTGATCTACTCTTATTCCGTTACTAAATAGTAAAACCAAAATTCTGTTTTTATATACATACGTACCTATTTCCCTCTTCCACTGCCACACCTACACCAAAACTCTCCCTCACTGTAAACAATATCACAATCTCATCAACGCCCACCGCCTTGGGGCCAACTTTAACTCTGCACTCCCCTTCATTCCTCTTAAAGTATTTACTCCCTCACCAAGGCCTCGCTTATAGCAAACTAGTACCCCAAGTCCGTCGCGGGTACCCATAGTGGGCGCGACCACGATGGCGCTGCGTAGCGACGTGGAGACCAAAAGCACAGAAGACAAATGATGTTGTGATACACATTGACGGCCGCATCACGTGATTGGCGACAATCCAATCACATCTCCATCTTGCCTTTTGTGCCTTCCCCCTTGCTGACGTCACCGCCCTTTACCACCAGCGAAATCGCAATACTCAAGCGCAACTTTCGCTATAGTGATGTCACACGGTCGCGACCAACCAACACAGTGCTCACTATAAGTGCAGCCTAAGCCTTGCCATATCCACCTCCGAAATATCATGAGAATGCGCCCTTTTCTCACTCATGACGCAGCTTAGATCCTAATGCACTCCCTCATCTTGTCCCACCTTGACAACTGCAACCTTCTCCTAGCTGGCATTCACCCAGACTCATCTACCTCACTTCCGCTCCCCCTCTGCTGCGCCACTAGGCAAATCCCTACATTGGCTTCCCATATCCTTTAGAGTCAAATGTAACACTCTAGTTCTGACTTACAAAGCTCTCAACAATGCTGCCCCCCTTACATCTCAGCCCTCTTGCTCAAATATATCCCTAAATGCCAAGGCTGGCGCAAGGGTTTCATGTGCCCTAGGCGAAACTTAAAATTTCGCCTAAAAAAATAATAAGATAATTAAAATAATAAGATATTTTAAATAATAAAATAAACAGTGGCGTAGCTTTCGGGGGGTGCAGGGGTGCGTGACGCAAAATATCGGACAAAAAAAGAACAATTATTTAAAAAAAGATAAATAAATAAAAAATAATAAGAGGTAAAAAGACTTATTATTATTAATGTGCCCCTAGGAACTTTGCACCCTAGGTCACCTATTGGACGGTCGGCCCTGCTAAATGCCTTTACCCCTCTCCTCCCACCTTGTTACCTCCTCTCACTCTCGCCTACAAGACTTCTCCCGTGCTGCCCCCGCTCTCTGGAATTCCCTACCACGCACCATCAGACTCTCCCCCAGCATTGCGACATGTAACAACTCCCTGAAAACTCACCTTTTCAAGGGAGTCTACCTGGTAGACCCCGACCCATCCCTAACCCTATCAAGACCAGCTCTGCGGCTGGATCAAACTCCACGCTAACACTTCCTAATATGCACCCCCCCCCCCCAATGGGATCAGCTGTGAGGCAGAACCATACCCCACCCTGAGGCACACTCCATCCCACAATGAGCAGCCACTCTACCTTTAGTTTCAACATTGCCCCTTATCCCCTCTAGAGTGTAAGCTCTCGGGACAAGGCCCTCATTAGCTTCTGTATCTGTTTCCGCTTGTTTGTCCTCATATTGATATGTCATTCTCTTTATGTAATATACATCCCTCCGTACCCCCCATTGTACCGCGCGGCGGAATATGTTGGCGCCTAACAAATAAACCATAATAAAATACATACAAACGTGACCCAAAATGTGTGAAAGAATGAAATGCATATTTTCTTCGTGGCTTTTAGTGATACTGCATATAAACATTGATTTATCTGCCACAATAAGGAAAGCGGTATTTTCGTGAGATTCTTTGATGGAAATCGATTAAATTAAGGTCGGTATATTTTTAGTGCAGGACAAACTGTTCTAGGCTAAGCATTTTCTCAGCCCTCCCAAGTCAGCAGTACAATGAGACACATACAGTATGAGCTTGTAGCTCTCATACTCCAAGGCGGCTTGCTATAAAAGAAAAGGGCCGTCTACTTAGAGGCTGCTACGTTTGTACCTTTATTTCTATAGCGATGCCCATGCTTTTTGGGTACAAGTAATAATACAGTACAGTGGAGTATTGAGGAGTGCATGTAAGTGCATTGATTTATAGATCAAGAGGTGAGCAGGAAAATAGCAGCAGATCATAACTGCAATATTAGAAGGGTTGGCAGAGGTGGGCGTATAAGGCTGCAGTCCCAGTGCGTTCTATAGCGCACGCCTCGGCGAGCGCTGTGCGCACAAGCACCACCCCCCAATCTATCCGGGCCCAGAAACATGCGTCGGTGCGCATTTACCAGCCACGCCGTACTGCAACTTTTCACACATACAATTTGTTTGTATGTGGAACTTGCGACAGAGGCGTGGCCACGCCCCCGCCGGCGGTTCAGCCAATGAGGGCGAACCAGCCGCATGAGGTCATGGCCACGCCGCCGCAAAACCCCCACCACACCCCCTCCCGTCGCAAACTCGCCCTCTCTCCCAGGACTGCGATCTGCGGTAATTTGCTGAGCACGCCCTGAGGGCGCGCGTGCTACAGAACGCACTGGGACCGCAGCCTGAGAAGCTCTGTCTTGGGCATGGATGTTTTAGGAGAATGTTGGTGCTTGCAGTATGTAACGTATTCAGGATATTTTACACTGTTTGTGTTTTGAAATGTAAAATATTTTAACTGGTTGGTCACAAACTAGCTTTTCTGGTCTGACGCACAAAATATGTTTTTACTCTACCTTGATTCATCTGTCTGGCAGGTATCTTATGGAGTGTTGACGTATTGAGCCACCTGTGCTGAAGCAGAGACGTATTGAGCCACCTGTGCTGAAGCAGGGGCAGATTGAGCCACCTGTGCTGAAACTGGGATAACCTGAAAACCTGACCTGTTGGGGGGGGAGGGGGGAGGGGGGGAGGGGTTCAGGTCTGGAGTTGAGCACCCCTGCTCTAACGGAAAGAAAATCGGAGGATGTTGTAAAGACAAAAGTTGCATCACTGTTAAAGGGAAAGACAAAGAGGAACTACAAATGACATTTAGGGAAATCCGATATGATTACACTGTGATTGTAAATGTCAAGTGTAATAATAACGACTAACTTTCAGTTTCTAACCAGTTCTGCATGTATTTTGATGAGTATGACTAGCGCCCCTGATACATTAATGGGGGGTTTCCTGCGCCTTGGTTCATATAAATAGGGCTTCATTATGCCAAACAAAGATTGAGAAACATCTTATTGAAGCAGTCGTCTTCAAAAATTAAACGCTGGTTCAAACATTAAAAATAGGCTTAGCACAGCACAACTTCAAAAGGCCTAATACTACAGTAGGAAGGGGAAGTTTCAGACCGGTGACAAAAAAGGTTTTGTTATAGGATGGTGCTGTGTTTTTAGGACATCAGTGATGTCAAAGCCAATATATGGTGCTACACGTGCGTTTGTTTATGTATTTGTATACACACATACAGCCCACGTGTGGTTATATTTGCCTCTCATTGGGGGGGGGGAGGGAGAGATTCACTAGGCTTCAATATAGGGTGTCTTCCCCGATTCAGACCTGCCTAAGACATGCAGATGAGCATACAGTTGTATTTGCATATATATATATATATATATATATATATATATATATATATCTCAAATGTAAATATACTGTATGCTCATTTGCATGTCTTAGGCAGGTCTGCAACCCCACCTTTCACCATTATCACCCAGCACACAGCACTTCCACTACAGCAAGGGATTCTGGGAAATGACATGCAAATGAGCACACAGTGCCACTTTTTGCTTCAAAACCCATTTTATACATGGTTCCCTATAGGCTTAAGCTTGCTGCATGGTCACAGCTTTGAGCACAGCCAGGGTTAAGATGCATAGCCAGAAAACCCACAGACAGCTTTTTTTTTTTTTTTTTTATTCCTCCCGAGAGAGTTGCACCCTCTCGCTCATTGGATCCCAGTCCACTTCAGTGGATAGGGAGCTTGCCCTTGGACTGTCCAACCGAAGTCAAACCCGTCCTCAGTGCACAGTTTCCCTGAAGGTTTCAGCCCGAAAGCCTAGGTCTCCAGGGACATTGATGCCTTCCTCAATGGATTCAGGACATCCGTCTCTTCCTCCCTCTGGCCCGAGGCCCGCAAGGGAGTTCGCATCATGTCCCCTCTTTCGAGGGTTGTGCGGGTGCACCCCAGCCCCGAAGGGCTGGTTGTTCGAATGCCATCCCCCCTTAGCCTGAAGGCTCAGGGGTTCTGTGTTCCGGGGCCTGGACACCACCTCTCAACGAGCTAGAGGGCCAAATGCTTGCCACAGACCTTTCCTACTGAAGCCCCAGATAGGATGGTACTGCATTTGGTCATAGCTGTGCAGGTCGAGAGGAGCACTCATATCGCCTTGATCTTAGCCAAAAGGCCGAGAAGCGATCGACCTTAATGGGTCTCATCAGTGTGGGGTTGTTTAACTGGCTATGCAATGAAGCGAACGGATGGGGTTTACCATACTGAGTTAAGTTATGGTGAGTAAAAAAAGTGACAAAAACCCTCCACAGCAAAGCATATAGCAAATGTAAATATACTGTATGCTCATTTGCACGTCTTAGGCAGGTCTGCAACCCCACCTTTCACCATTATCACCCAGCACACAGCACTTCCACTGCAGCAAGGGATTCTGGGAAATGACATGCAAATGAGCACACAGTGCCACTTGCATGTCATTTCCCAGAATCCCTTGCTGCAGTGGAAGTGCTGTGTGCTGGGTGATAATGGTGAAAGGTGGGGTTGCAGACCTGCCTAAGACATGCAAATGAGCATACAGTATATTTACATTTGCTATATACTTTGCTGTGGAGGTTTTTTGTCACTTTTTTTACTCACCATAACTTAACTCAGTATATATACACTACCGACACACTTTATTAAAGTGTGGCCGGTACCGCAAGCCGGGAGATTTCCCGGCTTGCTAGTGGCTGCCCCTCGGCGTGCCGCGCGTCATAGACGCGCGGTCACGCGTCTTCGGGAGCGTGCGCCCCCTGCACGCGCGTCCAGGGGCTCCCCGAGGGAGCCCTGGTGTCTCGCGGGACAGCGGCAGGGGGTTCCGGCGGACCCGGCAGCGGTAGGGAGAGCGCCCCGATCGGAGGGCGCTCTTCCGCTGCTTCGGCGCGCGCCCGTCACTCTCGGGCGCGCGCCAGGCTACTGCTGCGGCCAAGAACGGGCAAATGCTCGAATAAACTTGGCCGCAGCAGTATATATATATATCAGTTGTATTTTTCAGATATGGGAGAATCCAAAGACTATCTGCAGGTAGTGGGAGGGGCCTTTTATGGCCTACCTGCAAGAATTTAATTTCCTGTCCTACTCGGCTGAGGATAGAGTTAACCCTACGGTGCCCACTGCCATGGTTCCAGGAAAAGAAAATTACGGTAAGTTGGTTACATTTTCTCCTATCTTTGCAGAGCGTGTTTGATACAAAATAGCAACTCACAGCACTATTATGTATTGGGTCTTCTGGATTCCTTGTAGGCCTAAGCCAGTGTTTTTCAACCAGGGTTCCTAGGAACACTTGGGTTCCCCGGGCATCCCTAAAGGGTTCCATGTAATTTTCAGATAATTTGAAAATTGTACCAAATACAGAAGAATTTACAATACATCTGATCTCAGACGCGCTATTAGAGAGGTTGGAGTTCCTTACAATGCATCGGATCTTAGCCACACTTTTAGAGAGGGTTGTGGTTCTTTACAGTGCATCTGATTTCAGACATGCTAATAGAGAGGGTTGGGCTTCCTTACAATGCATCAGATCTCAGACACGCTGTTAGAGATGGTTGGGGGTTCCTCAGAATTTTACATAGGGTTCCTTAAGCAAAAAAAAGTTGGAAACCACTGGCCTAAGTGTTTACTCATTTTGCAAATGCCTAGAATCATCACTGACCACACACATGTAAAACATATATTACAAGTTGAAGTAATCTGCCGGGTGTTTTTAAAGTGTCTCTTCGTTAGTACATGTTTTCAGAAGCATTACTCTGGGCTGGAGTTTCCAGTTGTACCAGTGGAACAGAAATCTAATAAAAGTATGTTATTGAAATTGTTTATTGAGGTGTGTTCTGCCTCTGCCGATGTTTGCCTGCAGGTTGCCACACGTATAGAAGCATTTTGTCAGCCACGCACAGCTGATTACATGCATACTGATGGATCAGAAAACGCATATATTCTTTAGGGATATTTGTGATTATAAAAATAAAGTATATAAATGGGAACTGGTCTTTTACCATAACGATGACATCTAGGACTGGTTTAACACAAGACGGATTCGTTCGTTACCTGATTTTGTTACCACAGATGGTGGTAATGGGACATATCCGGATTATACTTCGTATGTAAAATAAGTTTTTGTCACTCGAAAAGTTATAAGAACTTAGATTGTAAGCCACGTAGCAGGTCCTCGCTTTGCCTTAAGTTGTCATTTACCCATTGTGCTTATCCCAATTGTAATCTTTTTTTACCTTGATTTGTTGTTATTGTAAAGCTCTGGGCACACTGTTGGCCCAATATAAATAAAATTATACATACATAAAAATGCAGGGCCGCCAACAGATTTCTGGGGGCACAGGACTACAGTTTTGACAGGGTCCCCCTTTGTCAGCGGCTTCGCGGGCCCTCGCCTCTCCCCCTTTTACACCTCCTTGCTCTCCCCCTCCTCTATTCCCCTTCCCCTCTCCCCATATATTTCTCCTCCCCCTTCTGTCTCTCACTTACCCCCTATACGCCCACCACCCCTCTCTCTCTTATTCACACCCTCTCTCTCCTCTCACCCTCTCCTATAACTCAATTACCCCCCTCTCACCCAATACCGCACCCAATACAAGCAACAATACCCCCCTCCCCCAAAATACGAACAACAATACCCCCCAAAATGCAAACAACACACTTACCTTGGGGTCTAAGGCTTCTGGTGCCCCGTCTTTCCCCAGCTGCAGGCCTGTCTCTCCCTCCGGTGTCTGCCTGGGAGTCAGGCCCAGTTTCCGGCATGCACCGGCGTGGGAAAGAGGCCAGCAGCAGGGGAGATCTGGGGACCAGCAGCAATCAGAGGCTCAGCAGCCAGAAGCAGACGTTGACCAATGGCTGGGCCCAACTTCCATCGCTGGCCTGGACGGGCTCCCCACCCGCCCCCCGCAGCCATCGGGCTCTACCCCCCCCTTTCGGCGGCCTTGGAAAAATGATACAAGATAAAATAAATTCCCCTCAAGCCCAGGACAAAATCAGGGAGGCTGACAAGAAGGAACAAATTCAATGGGTCAGGTAAAATGATGCTCTCTTTCTTCTTAAATTGAACATTCGTGTTTTTTTGCCATGTACACCTCCAATTATTATTGTTGAAAGGCCCAGTTCGTTTCTAAAATAGCCTCCAGCAGTTAGTGTTCTTTATTGCTTTGTACCTCATGTATGGGCAGGTTAAGAAGACAAAGTCTGAGAGTGATCACAACTAACAGGTGATTACTGAGACTTGTTATAAGCAGAGACCACTAACTCAGGGGTAGCCAACTCAAGTCCCCCCATCCCCCCAAACAGCTCAGGTTTTCAGGATATCCCTGTTTCAGTACAGGTGGCTCCATAGGTCATTGACTGAGCCACCTGTGCTGAAGCAGGGATATCCTTAAAACCTGACCTGACCTGGAGATGGCCACCACTGCGCTCGATCACGCAGTCATGGCGACTGAGGATGTGTGTTTCTCTAATAGGTGGGTTTCAAAATGTCAAGTATTTTTCCTGGTATTTCATTTTTTAGTTGATATTAGAAAATCAAAGACACCCAAAAGGCAACCTGAAAGAAGCAACCGGGAGGGTCGGGTTTGTGTCACCGTTGTTAAACTTTGGCTATTACAGTGCATTATCTCCATTAGATTCAACCCGTAGCAGTGAAATAAGTTGCTTCTCATCTTTTATTTTCAAATGTATGTAAAGCCATGCACTGATATTTCCTGCTCGCAGTGCTGCGCATTAGTTATCACGCGGACACTGTTGCAGTTAAGACGCTTGTTGTAATATCATCCGAAAACGCTCTGCGATGGGAATGAGTTTATAATGTGCATTAAGAATTGCTCTAATGCCATCAACACTTTTTGGTTATAATTCACTGATAATAGTTTGCAGTATGGGCCATATAACTTATTGGGGACAGTATAGGACTGCAATGTATTGTGGTGGGAAGAAGGACTGACCTAGGGGTATGTTAGTGGTACTGGTATCTTTGTATTGGAGGACCATGGTCTAAGACCCAGTGCCAGCTGCTTGTGACCATGAGCAAGTCAAAAGTGCTCTTCAGGCAAGTATCACGTATGTATTCTTTGTATGTATAATGGTGCATACTCTGTCAGTGTCCTATAACACGAACATTGTGCTATTGCTGCCAGAGCAAAGGGGATAACTCTGAAGAAAACAATGACTTCTTACATTTCTTAACTTTGTTGGGTATCCCAGCTCTGTTATTTTTCTTCTGGTTGCAGCCCTTTAAATGAGGTTAGAATAAAAAGCAGAGTGAACAGTGAAAGTTCTCCAGAGGACACAACAAGTAAGACCAAGAATTAGGCAATGGAATTTATTGGTGGAATGTGTTACTGATGCTTTAATTAACCACATCATTACAAGTACTTACCATATTTTGCTTAATGGTTCCCTGTCACTGTCTGTGTTCACTTCGTTTCCATATTAAAATTACTAATCCACATCTTTTCTCCACTCCCAAAACTATGGGTAGAACTCGCTTGTGATTCAAGAACGAGTCCGGTGTACGTTGCTGCTCCAGTTAATGTTTTCTGTGCAAAGATAATATTCATGAGACCAGGGTTGGTCTGTTCATAAGGTATTGAAAAAGCATTACTCGATAAAGACAATGGGGCCTGTGGACTAGCACCGGGGGGAAAATCGCTGGGCTGTTTTAAATCGGCAGTTTTGACAGCGTTGCTATCACGGTAAGAAGAAAGACCAGAATACCTGTGATAGCAACATTTGCAAACCTGGCGAGTAGCCCCCGACGTGATGGTCGCCCCTCTGAAAAGGGCTCACCCGGTGAGAGACGCCTCTCCCTGCGCAAATCTCGCCAGAGATCAAATTGTTTACATCTAAAATGTAATACAAGTGTATTGTAGCAGGGGGTCTCCGGTGATTCCCACGGTCACGTGACGTGAGACATTTAAATGCATTGAAGATACCGGCACCCCATAACGGGGCCTGTATCTCGGGAAGCATGGGGTCCCCGGAACTCAAATCAACGAGGTTCTGCTCCAGAGACCCCCTGCTACAATACACTAGTATTAAAACCCAAATAAAAAATTGAACAAATTAATTACCGTAGCGACGGTGTTCTATGGTAATGAAGCTGCTTTAATGTAGTTTTTATTAATAGTATGCGGGAGTAGGGGGTCTCCCGAGATTAATCGTCATCCCTTAAAGTGACGTCACATCCTTTTTAACTAATGTAACCTATCACATAGTACAGCAACCAATTGGATTGTCTTCAATCCCATTGGCTGTAATACCATGTGATATAGCCATGTGGTTTGAAGGATGTGACATGCCTCCCTTGGAGATGACGTCACATCCTGAGAAAAAAATATAGAGGCGGGTACATGATACAGCGTCCAATCAGATTGGAGCTGTACCATGTGACCATAAAATGTGACGTCACAGGCCATATATAAGGCCTGTACGTCTCATTTTACCTCAAGAAGCCGACGACAGAACATCCTGTTCTAGATTTACCATGGGGTTTTGGATTGACAGATGAAGAAAGAAGATTAAAGAAAAGAAGAAAGTAATGACAGCTAAAGAAAGAAGAAGGTGATAGAAGATAAAAGAGAGAAGATTTTTGTTACCTGTTCCAGATCTTCAAGGTAGATGGCATTGGATTGACTTTGATGACGTCGCGGTACGAGAGCTTGCAGAATCGCCGGGATTCGGGAGGGCCAACGCTTCTAAAGGTAAGAAAAATATTGAATGTATGTAATTTTATTTTTACAGGTTTTTTTATTGTACTTGTTTATTTTAATGTCTTTTATTGCCCATTGACTGATAATGTATTCATCTGTGCCCATTTAGGGTACAAATAAATACAGTAACAGGCAATGCTTTTTTTGGCAAAAGCTTTTTTTCTATTGATTGTTGTTTTTTATTTTTCTGTTTATTGTTTGTCTTAAATTTTTTGTCATTTGGATGGCTTGTTTTTATTTCATTTTCTGATTATTTCGTTTTTTGAATTAATTATTTTGTTTGTTGGCTACTGGTTTAAATTCATTAATTGTTTTGTTGGCTAGTGTTTAACATTAATTAATTGTTTTGTTGGTTAGTGCTTTTACGTCTTGAATTGATTGGTTGGCTAGTGCTTTTATTTATTTAATTGTTGTGTTTAGGTGCTTGTGTATATCTTTTATTATTGTGTATTTTTGGCCTTTATGCTTTTTGCCTTTTTGGCGAAAAGGCCTCGATAAGTGGCTTATCGGCACTTAGTGCATAGGCCCCAATATCTGTGTAACTGTTACAGGACCCAGAAATTCAAGAACGAGGGTCATTTGTTAATTCTTACAGTGTAATAAAGATGCTTTTTGATCAGAATTTTCGAATGATGAATCAATTACCGACGGTTACAGATACAAACTGATAATTATGAATGCATATTTTCTAGACCCCATGTGAAGTGCAGCAGCATTTATGGCTGGTCACTATTCTCTCAATATTGCACATTTCCACCTCACGCCAGGCTTCCTTCCATTATTGATCCATTTTAAAGCTTAGATTAATGATTATGCTCATACTGACATGCCTCCATTCATATTAAATTATTAAATATGTTTTAATATAATTCCATCAATTAATATCTGATCTCCACTGATTAATCCTATTTATATTCTTTACACTTTCCTTTTCTTTATAAGAACACCAAAGGTTAGCTCACTGATAGAATTCAATTCTTTATAAACGGATGACTAATATATGTCTCTTTATTTTTTAGCATCATCATAAATTTTATGCTTTTTTCATGTTTTTTATGTTAATTTTATTAAAGAATTTTATAATAGTAATGTTTAATTATGTTAAAAGTAATATGTGTATTTCCAATGTATATGCTTTACCTCTAATGTGTGAGGCTGAACTTCATTTGTAATTAGCCAATCACTAGAGAATTGTGGGTATAATAAGCGCCCCCTCACCATTTCCTCTATTCCCTGACGAAGTGTTTGATACACGAAACGCGTTGGACTGAATGAGGGCGCATTCCCCTTACATCAAAAGAGGTTTTATATTGCCTTTATTGCCTTTGTACTTGTTTTCCACATTGCGGTTCAGGACTGTTTATTTGGGACCGCGGCGGTGACTACATCGGTTACACCTGACCTAGCTGGGACAGAGGGAATCCCCCTCTGTGGTGAGCCAAGTGGGCACTGTGGACCAGAGAGGAGCGTGTGCTTGTGGTGGTGATCACATCGGCTGCACCTGACCCAGCAGGGACAGAGGGAAGCCCCCTCTGCGGTGAGATAAGCCAGTGTTGTAAACCGGAGAGGAGTGTGTACCCGTGGCGGCGACTCCATCAGCTACACCTGATCCAGAGGGAATCCCCTTCTGTGGAGAAGAGCTGTTTCTGGTGACCCCCATCTGAGCACAGAGTGGTAACATGTCCCTAACATGTCCTGCCTGCTTTTATTTTATTGATGTACGTGCAATACTCACCTGATTATTAATACAATATTGTTATTTATACTACACAATGAGGTTTTTTTGCTCTGTCTTTTTTCTGTTTTTGCACTAGTTTGGTTCGTGGAGCTACACCACAAGACAGCGACATCACCTCCAAATTTATTAACAGGTTTCATTTTTGAAATATATATCACAAGGTTATGGTTATTTAATCACTTTTAACACAATATCACAATTTATGAGCGCAGATCACTTTTCTTTCTAATCACGTTCTTTTAGCTCACGACTGCGGCACATTTACTTTATATTTGTCATATTGCACTACAACTTTTAACCATGGCATGGACTTTGTCCAGTTGCAGAGAAAAAAGAGCAGCTCTCTTTAATTCTATGTTTAAAGATGAAAATAAGGTCTTTGATGATGATGACATTGTATCAGAAGTATCAATAGAATCTCACTTTAAACAGTTGGAGGATTTACTGTTGGTTGAAAGCAAATTATGGTTGGAACGTAACACCCTTCAAAGATACTTGGATTGCGATAGAGCACCACGTGGGTTACGTTTCCAAAAGAATCCCACTTTTGGAAGAGACAATGTCCACTTCATGAAAGAGTGGGATAGAATTTTAGAAGAATGCTCTAGAGATCTGATGAGGCTCTTTATATATGAGCGTAGTAAAACAATTGGCGAATTAGAAAAAGATATAGGCAAGAAGATTTTAATTTTAGAACCATTGACACTTAATAATGACTGTACTAAGTTAGAATGCGAACTTAAAATGAACTTAGAATCAGTTACAGAGGAAATTATGTTGAATAAACAAAAGAAATTTTATCGTGATAAAGATGATTACACTAATGGTAGACAAAAGGATTGGAACAGATTTGAAAAAGAAAAAGGTGCCACTAACATTGGTAAAAATCCCCCCCCCCACAAAAAAAACAGAATGGATACCAGAAAAAATCAAGATATGGTAGTTACCGTACTGAAGGGAATAAAGATCAGGGGGAAAGACATAAGGATTATCAGAAATCTTATAAACATTATCCCAAAAAAAAAATCAGGATAATCATTATAAGAATAAAAGGAGAGAGAGTTCTAATACTAGAGTAGAACATCCCTACAGGGAGACTCAGTATAAAGACTCTCACTATGGAGAGAAAAATGCAGATCAATATAAAAGAGCTAAGACACCTCCTAGACTTGATTCCGAACGTCAATCTCCCCGGTGTCCCTTTTTCTGGAGGCACTCAAATCACGCTATTTGGGTCCAACAGAGAGGGGAAAACCGGAGAGAGAGAAAGAGAAAAGACGCCAAGAAACACCCCAAAAACCCCAAAAAAGACCCGAAGAGGGACAAGGGGGGGGGGGTGGAAAACCCAAGCAAAGAAGGGAGTCCAATTAGCCTCTAGTGATGGAATGAATGGCATTTTTAATCTATCCTCATTTACACTTTCTTCCTGTCAGAAACAAGTCCTAAATAAGGGCTTAAAATTCTCTAAGTCAAGTGGCCCTATTGGCTTTCAATTGTTCTCAGACTTACATAAGTTTACGAGAAACTTGAATTTAAAAAGGCATTTTCTTAAAAAAGATATATGTGTAGATCATTCTACAGTAATGATAGAGCAAGATTCTATAGATGGGGAGATTAATGATACATTATGCCAGCATACAAATTTTAAACCATCGTCGAAATTTTATCCTGCCAATAGCAAAGGCAGTTTTATAGACTCATTTTTTAATGTAGTTAACAACGAGTTCATTACAATGGTTAAGAATTTTAAAATAACTGATATTAAAAACAATCTTAAATATGATGAATATTTGGCTCTAAAGGAGTTACAAGATAACAATGAAGTAATCATAAGACAGGCAGACAAAGGGGGAGGAGTAGTACTCCAAAATAGACGGGACTGTGAGAATGAGGCATTTCGGATACTCAATGATCCAACCTATTATGGTAAACTCCCTCTAGACCCTACAAATAATTTTCTTCAAGATTTAAAAGACCTCCTCGAGGAAGCTATGGAATCCACTGTAATTACTAAAGCAGAGTTCCAGTTTTTGTTTGTACAATATCCCAGAACACCAGTGTACTATCACCTTCCGAAAATACACAAATCATTGATCGATCCACCGGGTAGGCCGATTATTTCCGGTATTAGCTCACTGACAGCCAATCTGTCACAGTATGTAGACTTTTTTTTACAGAAGTATGTAAAAGTGTTACCATCATATATAAAAGATACTACGGCCGTTCTAAATTTAGTGAAAACAATTAAATGGCAAGATACTTATAGATGGGCCACTTTCGACGTTCAGTCGTTATACACCTGTATTCCCCATGACAAGGGTTTAGAGGCTGTCAGTGAGGTCCTATTACAGGACACGGACCTACATCCATTAAATTGTGAATTTATCGTCAATGCGATAAAATTTATATTATCACACAATTATTTTCTCTTTTTAAACCAGTATTATGTCCAGCTATGTGGTACGGCTATGGGGACACGCTTTGCCCCTAGCTACGCCAATATTTATATGGGAATGTGGGAAAACCAACACATCTGGCATAATAATCCTTTTTCCAACAACGTAATTGTCTGGAAGAGATATATTGACGATATTTTGTGTATTTGGGAGGGTGATGAGTGCACTCTTGACCTATTCAAACTGTACTTAAATAAGAACACTTTTAATTTGAGGTTTACAGCTGAGACTGATGTAAATGAAATTCATTTTCTTGACCTACATCTGGAGTCAAGAACAGGTCTAAATATTAACACAAAAACTTTTTTTTTTAAAGTGGATTCAAATAGCTTTATACTGTCCACAAGTAGCCATAAAAGGTCTTGGATTGACAACATCCCTCAAAGTCAATTTATGCGTATTAGACGCAATTGTAGTTTAATGTCTGACTTTGAAAGTCAATCAATGCTTCTGTTTGATAAATTTATTGATCGAGGGTATGATAGGACCCTTCTTACTAAATCTTTAATGAAGGTTCATAATATGGACAGGGATTCTCTTCTAGTACAAAAGAAGGTCCAACTAAGTATAGAGGACAATCCGATAGATAAAAATATCAAAGTCCCGTTCATCACAGAATATAACTCAGTAAGTCGAAATATCCAGAAAATCATTAGTGATAATTGGACAATTCTGTGTAATGATCCTGTCCTTGGTCCCTCCCTAGAGCCTACACCGAGTTTCATTTACCGCAAAGCAAAAAATTTGAAACACTATTTAGCACCTAGTGACATAGGGCCCTCAATTGACCCTATATCAGGAACAACATGGCTCCCAAAAAACCCAATGGGAATTTTAGCTGCGGTAAATGTAAAGCTTGCAAAATGCTTCATACAGACTGTAAACAATTTATTTCAAATACTACTAAGGAGCATTTTACGGTTAAAGATTGTATATCGTGTAAAACTACTTATGTAGTCTATTTACTTCAGTGTCCATGCAGGTACCAAAATGTGGGACGCACTAAGAGATACCTTAGGATTCGCATTTTAGAACATGCTAGAAATATTAGGTTAGGTTTAGAACACCATAGTGTTGCAAGACATTTTAAACTAAAACACAATTGCGACCCTAACCTTCTGAAGTATATAGGTATTCAAACTGTTAATGTTGGGAGACGTGGTGGTGACAGAGACAAGATGCTCTCTAAACAAGAAAGCTTGTGGATTTATAAGCTGCAGACCATGTCTCCTTTAGGGTTAAATGAAGAACTCGATGTATGGTCCTTGTATTGAGTCTTTTTATTGATTTTCATATTAAATTATTAAATATGTTTTAATATAATTCCATCAATTAATATCTGATCTCCACTGATTAATCCTATTTATATTCTTTACACTTTCCTTTTCTTTATTAGAACACCAAAGGTTAGCTCACTGATAGAATTTAATTGTTTATAAACGGATGACTAATATATGTCTCTTTATTTTTTAGCATCATCATAAATTTTATGCTTTTTTCATGTTTTTTATGTTAATTTTATTAAAGAATTTTATAATAGTAATGTTTAATTATGTTAAAAGTAATATGTGTATTTCCAATATATATGCTTTACCTCTAATGTGTGAGGCTGAACTTCATTTGTAATTAGCCAATCACTAGAGAATTGTGGGTATAATAAGCGCCCCCTCACCATTTCCTCTATTCCCTGACGAAGTGTTTGATACACGAAACGCGTTGGACTGAATGAGGGCGCATTCCCCTTACATCAAAAGAGGTTTTATATTGCCTTTATTGCCTTTGTACTTGTTTTCCACATTGCGGTTCAGGACTGTTTATTTGGGACTTTTTCACTCGCATACCACTCATACACACGTGGTCTGTGTTTGTGCCTGGTGACGCTTGGCGCCGCTTGATGACGTCACTGGCGAGCGTCCTGTGATCCAGCGCTGTGGACCGGAGAGGAGCGTGTACCCGCGGTGGTGACTACATCGGTTACACCTGACCTAGCTGGGACAGAGGGAATCCCCCTCTGTGGTGAGCCAAGTGGGCACTGTGGACCGGAGAGGAGCGTGTGCTTGTGGTGGTGATCACATCGGCTGCACCTGACCCAGCAGGGACAGAGGGAAGCCCCCTCTGCGGTGAGATAAGCCAGTGTTGTAAACCAGAGAGGATTGTGTACCCGTGGCGGCGACTTCATCAGCTACACCTGATCCAGAGGGAATCCCCTTCTGTGGAGAAGAGCTGTTTCTGGTGACCCCCATCTGAGCACAGAGTGGTAACATGTCCCTAACATGTCCTGCCTGCTTTTATTTTATTGATGTACGTGCAATACTCACCTGATTATTAATACAATATTGTTATTTATACTACACAATGAGGTTTTTTTGCGCTGTCTTTTTTCTGTTTTTGCACTAGTTTGGTTTGTGGAGCTACACCACAAGACAGCGACATCACCTCCAAATTTATTAACAGGTTTCATTTTTGAAATATATATCACAAGGTTATGGTTATTTAATCACTTTTAACACAATATCACAATTTAGGAGCGCAGATCACTTTTCTTTCTAATGACAGCCATGGACTGTCAAGGACATTTCTGGTCTCCTCAAATATTTGTAGTCTTCTTAAATGTTAACATTAAGCTAACAGAACCATGTAGACACAATGACCATGCTTGATCTGCTCTTAGCTCACAGAACCATGTAGACACAATGACCATGCTTGATCTGCTCTTGGCTCACAGAACCATGTAGACACAATGACCATGCTTGATCTGCTCTTAGCTCACAGAACCATGTAGACACAATGACCATGCTTGGTCTGCTCTTAGCTCACAGAACCACATAGACACAATGACCATGCTTGATTTGCTCTTGGCTCACAGATCCATGTAGACACAATGACCATGCTTGGTCTGCTCTTAGCTCACAGAACCACGTAGACACAATGACCATGCTTGATATGCTCTTGGCTCACAGAACCATGTAGACACAATGACCATGCTTCATCTGCTCTTAGCTCACAGAACCATGTAGACACAATGGCCATGCTTGGTCTGCTCTTAGCTCACAGAACCACGTAGACACAATGACCATGCTTGATATGCTCTTTGCTCACAGAATGGCTACTTTTAAACTAGGGAATGGAATGAATCAGATATTTGTTTTCTTTTCACTGGCGATTTCATCCCAATACTCTGCCACCTTGTCTTTGTCATTTCCTCTGTGCACGGCTAGAGTGACTGACAGGTGGCAGACAGCAAGTAAGATAACGAGAAACCCCTCTGACCGACCCCTCACTGTCACCTCACTCTCTTTATCTATTATCTGCATTTAAATGATGTTACAGTATCTGTTTCCCTGCCCTTTCACACACTCTCTAGGCCAACTCTCTTTCCTAACTCTGGTCACTCTTTCCTTCTTCTGGCCTTAATAACCTCCTATTTATTTTAATTGTCATTGTTTAAACATTCAGTTGTCACAGTATTTCTTGTGCATATATCATTTGTATATTTCAATAAACCCCTTATAACTGCATATCTTTCACAGTTCAAGCTTAAATTATTTTGCTTGGGTATTTAAAAAAAGCAAAATATGTAAAATCTTATATGATTTATTTTTAATAAATCAGTTCTGTAGTATTAGATAATAATTACTGCCTGTTGCAGGGTACATGCAACCACAGACGCGGGTTCTTTGGATAAGGCTTATTTATTTGAGCCTTAAAACATACAGCACACCAAAAACAAATAGCTTCTCATCAGCATACAAAAGAAAATAGCTTCTTCTTCAGCAGACAAAACAAAATAGCTTCTTTTTAGCAGACAGAACAAAATAGCTTCTCTTTAGTATGCAGGAGACAGACAGTTCATCACACATGTACTTTGCACCGCAGACCTTACAGCAGTAATCTCTTCAGCACTTTCAGTCCTGTCTCTTTATCAGCTCTCCTGCATGTGTGTACAGCCTGGGGTTTTAACACCTTGATTATGCAGCTGGGGTCAGACTAATTAAGCAGCCCTTCTCAACTTAACCTCGTCACTGCTGCACTGCAAGCCTAAACATAGGTTTTCCAGGCATATGGCTGGTGACGTCCATTCACCGTCACACTGCCTTAAAAAAATTGTTATTTAACTCTTAATGCCATTTTAATTCGTTTTAAAGCATATGTTTGATTTGTATAGAATGTTTTAATCCACCTCCCCAGCAGTGCAAGATCTTTGCAACACTTTCCTGTTTGTGATAATTTGTTGCCAATATTCCCAACAGTTTCAGCTGTAAACTATAAGAATAGATAATGTTACCTTTGTAATTAGAAGGATACATTGTAGCTGCTGAGTTACACTGAAGCAGCCATGATGTTAGCAACACCATAAAGATTTTTTACAAATTTATAACAGGAGCACCAAACGAATCCCAGCTTAGGTAAAAATGTAGAATTATATATTGTTACACGCTTTCATTATACAAATAAGAAAAAGAAAAGGAGGGGAGGGGCTGTAATATTGCTAATTTAAACTTGTATTGTGCAAACTCCTTATTTGATTCCTGCGCTTATTTCTCCATTATACATATCTTGAACATCAGGATAATTTTGTTATTTGCATTATTTCTGTCATTATTTTTTATTTTATGTTTTCTCTTTGTTAGCGTTATAGCGCTTCCAACGTTTAACTTATAATACCTCGTTTCAGTTACATTTATCAATATAAGCAATAACATCAATAATAGTGATATCCAAAAATTAACACAGCCTAAATAATGACATAATATTAACAAAATAATAATAGAAATAGTAATATTTGTGCTGAGATTCTATAATTCTCGTGTTGCATGTATCTGTTCAGTTGTAGTCCGTGGTAGTTACAGGAAGCTCGCTTTGTTTCTGTTTTTGTTCTGTTATTGGCTGCCCTTGCGGAATCTATGCACCCTTTAAATCCTCCCCCCTCCCATCTTCCATTTTTTCATATGTGCCCATCTATATATTTGTTCCATGGGGTCCAGGTCCCATCAGATGTTGACAATGCATCTTTGATTGTATAGGAGAGCTTTTCCATTCTCATTACTTCCCAAACCCTGGTAATCCATTGGTCTTTTGTAGGAGCTGCCTTCTGCTTCCAATTGGCTGCAATGGAACCTCTTACAATGTTCATCATGTGTATTGGTAGTGGTCTCCGATGTTTAGAATCATCCAATCCCTTCTCTATTTAATAGTAGAATATTCGAGTCTGCAGGTATCGTCACCCTGGTGATCTTGTTAATCTGTTCTATGATCATACACAAAGTCCATGATTGTTTTACATTTCCACCAAATGTGGGTCATTGATCCTATTTCTCCGCAGCCTGTCCAACATTTATTGGAAGCCTCTGGGACATGTCCCTGTAGTCTCTGTGGGGTGTAGTACCAACAGTACATTATTTTGTATGTGTTCTCAAGAATTTTGGTTGAAATGGAGGAGGTGCAAGTGTTAGACGACATTTGAGACCATTCATTCATGGGGAATTCCTTACCTAACTCCCTTTCCCAAGCCTGTGCAAATCCTGGTTTGGACTCCAACTCCTCCTCTATTCGAGTTCTATATATATATACGAGATGTTATGTCCTTTTTCCCCCCAACATCAGAAACACTGTTTCAAAGGGTGTTGTTTTTCTTATGATGGTGGTTTTATTTAATTTTTGTGTTCATATAGTGTAGTATTTGTAAGTATTGCCTTCTTTCTCCTTCCCTGAACTGGTGGTGTTCTACAAACTGTTGGTAAGTGCTGACTTTGTCTAGCTCTATCATGTCTGCAAAGTTAGTTATTCCTGCTTTGGTCCATATTTTTTATTTTTGAGTTTCCATTGATGGGGGAAATTCAGGGCTCCCACAAATTGAGGTCAGGGGTGATGGGAATGTAGGGATTTCATTATTCCTGAATATTACATACCATGCTTTGAGGGCCGCTCCGATAGTTGAGTACTCGTATAGGCATTTTGGGTGGTCTATTTTATTTAGCCATGGGGCAACCCTCCTTTCTCTCTCACTGTAGTACTCATTTTCTGTTTGTACCCAGAGCTTACTCTTAGAGCAGTGGTACCATTCAAACAGTGTGCCAGGTAGTACTAGTAGTAGTTTGGTAGGTCTATCCCTTCCTGTCATTCTGTCTGTGTAATGTCTTTAAGCTTGTTCTCGGTTTTTTGTTTTCCTAGACAAACTTCCCAATTTTGCTTTGGAGAGCTGCAGTATAATGCTTGGGGAGTTTTACTGGAATATGTGCTATTTTTTAGTAGTGTCTCGTTTTTAATCTCCATGTCCAAACTCCTGTTCGTATTGACCCTAATCCCATGTCGATTTCTAGGGCTACTGGGGCATGGTCTGACCACGTTATATTTACGATGTCTGCTTGTCGGATTTTGCCGGCGGTAAGTTGATCTATAAAAAAGTACAGTAATCGATCCTGAAATAACTATCATCTAGGTACAAGTACAGTCTTTCCCCGATGGATGTAATAATCTCCATGTGTCTATCAACACATATGGAATATGTACATCAGTCTGAGCAGTACATTCATTTCAATGCCGTTGACCCTGCCTATCCAGGAAATGATAGACTTATTCTTGCCTGAGGTCATTTTCTATTGTTTTAGTCAACGGAATATAATTAGCCTGGAATAGGTCATCTACACTTGGGGTTATATATGTTTCCAAATATTTTATACTTCTATTGTTCCCCTCAAATGGGAAGCTTGTTTTCATTCGAGTGGCTAGCGCTTCTGGGAGGCTTCTGTTTAACGCTTCTGTTTTTAATAAACTTATTTTAATGTTAGAGGCTTGCCCATATGTCTCCCGGACTTTCATGATATTTGGCAATGGTATTATTGGGTTCGTTATGATTAGTAGAATATTGTGCGATCTTATGCTCTCTGTTCCATATCTTTATACTGGTCATGTCCAGGGTGGTTCCTTATTGTTTCCGCTAGTGCAAACATTAACGGGGATAGTGGGTAGCCCTGCCGTGTACCATTAAGAATTTTGAATGTCTCTGACACTTGGACATTTACCTTAACTTTTGCTGAGAGGTTACTATATAAGTATTGCCTGAATATTTCCCCAGTTCCCATGTACTCTAGCAAACTGAACATAATCCTCTCTTGTACCCTGTCAAATACCTTTTCTGCATCAATGGACAGCATCATGGTGGGGATTTGTTTTAATATGGTTCTGAATATTTATAATTCTTCTGGTATTATCTTTTGCTTCTCTTTTGGGTATAAATCCCATTTGGTCTAGGTTCACTAATTGTGGTAGGTACACGTTCAACCTGCTTGCTAAAATGATGGCAAGTATTTTGACATCTACATTTATAAGTGAAATTGGTCTACAGCTTGCACACTTTAGCTTATATTTTCCTGGCTTCTGGATGTCTGTAATGCGAGCTTCAGACATGTATTGGTTCAGGTCCCCCTATTCTTTAAGTTAATTAAACTTATTTTCAATAAACGGCATCGTGGATTGGGCAAAGGTTTTATAATATGTGTGGGATAGCCCATCGGGCCGGGACTTTTACCGTTGGGTAACTCTCTAATAACTTTTTACATTTCTTCCCATGCAATGTGTGCATCAAGTTTTTGTCTCGTGTTGGGATTGTTTTAATCTTTGTGCTTCTTAGGAAGTTATATATGCTTGTTTCTATTTCTGCGTCATCTCTGTCCTGTGAGGCTTCAGTATTGTAGCTGTAACCCCACTTTGGGATAATTAGGGCCTTTAGGAGTTAACTGTGTCGGCTCACACAGAGTAATGCCCCATGTATATCCCATGGTGCTGGGGTCACTCAGCAGAAGTTAAGGCTCGCCCCTTTTTTGCCTGGATACAGTGACATCATGCTAGGCTATAAATAAAGGTGGAGAAGCTTGTGGAAGGGATGATCCCTGGAGGAGCAGAAGAAGTGGGATCTTATTATGAATAGTTATGTAAGCCCCTATGTATAGGATAGGTTCCCCATCCTCATTATGGCTTTCATTTAGGGAAAGTACCTGTGTAGTTAGAGTCCCACCAAGATTGTCTGGCATTAGTCCCAAGATACCATGAGACAGGCTATGCCCAGAGGAAGCTTCCCAAGCCGTAGTCCAAAGCAGGGGTGCACAAACTTTTCCCATGCGCACCCCTGCCTGCTCTCGGCATCTCGTGCCCCCGCCCAACCCCGGCATCAAATGACGCGTGGGGTCATGTGACGTCATTTGATTTGATCCAGGGTCTCCATGCATATGGATCAGTATAAGCGCTATGGAGCAGAGGGAATCTACAACCAACCACGCCATACAACGCCTCAGTACCTTCCTGGCGGGCCAAGATGGGGCAGCTAGGGAAGCCTTATAAACAGCCTAAGCCAAATAAATGTTTCTGGAAATACAAGAGGACCTCTGTATATCACATGTAAGACTGTATAATGCAAGGTAATAAACTGTTTGAATGAATTAAGTTCCTTGCGCCCATCATTGTATACCAACGCCCAGCCGGCACCCTGAATAAGGTAATGCATCCTGTGGCGCCCTAACACCGACATCGATATAAACTTCCTAGGAGCCGGGCAGGGAGGGTCACATAGAGTTTTTCATAGAATTGTCTAAACTCATCTTTAATGATTTTTGGATCATGTGTTATACTACCGTCCCTTCTTCGGATGCTATTAATGTTGTGTTGAATGAGGGGGTGGGGGGGGTGGAGGGGTTAATTGGTTATCCAGTAGTCTGTCCATCTTGTTCCCATAGTGACTTTTCTATTTTTTGTGTTGTTCGTTGGTTGAATTTCCCTCTCGCTGCTATTAGTTCCGTCAATATCTTCCTGTCCCCATAGCTCTTGTCTTTTGTTTCTAACTCTTGAATGCTTTTGCTTAATGTTAACATTTCTTTTTCTCTCACTTTGTTCCTAAGGGAATCTTGTTGAATAAAAGACTCCTCTAATTACACTTTTATGTGCTTCCCAGAGGGTTTCTGCAGATATGTTTTCTGTGTTATTTTCCATAAAGTGGTTCTTGAGGGCTTCCTCTATTATTAATACCGCTGTGCTATTTTTCATTAGTGTCCCGTTTAATCTCCATGGCCAAACTCCTGCTCGTATTGACCCTAATCCCATATCTATTTCTAGGGTTACTGGGGCATGGTCTGGCCACATTATATTTCCGATTTCTACTTTTCGGAATTAGAGCTAATTCAATTTCATACGAGAATGGGGGGCGCTGGTTTGATGGGTGGAGGGGAAGGACAAGCAGGTATACTCTCCACCCCCCCCTCCACCCTAAACCCCTACATCCCATATCTTCCACCTTATCCCCTCCCTCCCCCCACCCCCTTCTCATTTATCCTTCCTTTCTCCTTTTTCTATCTTTCTAACTTTAAGTTTCTTTCAGAGATAGTGAAGAAGCTATTCGCTAGATAAGATCAAAGGGACAAACTGATACATAGAGGATTAGATGGTCCAATTTTAAGAAAGAATGCTATATACTACTACTAGCTTTTGTGCCCGGCTTCGCCCCGGGGAATTAATTATTGAATACATGTCCCCGACCCCCCCTGCTGCCGGCACATCTACCCGGGCTCCCCCTCCACGCCACCCCCCCCCCGCTGCTGGATGTAGTGCGGGGTGAGATTGGTCTCTGTGTGTGGGTGTGTGTGTGTGTCTCCCCCCGCTGCCGGAACATGTCCCCGGCACCCCTCTCCCCCCCCCCTGCTGACGTCACATCTCCCCACGCTGCTGTGGAATGTCCCCTTGCTGCCGGCACATCTCTCCGCCCCCCCGTTGGTACATCTCCCCTCGCTGGCGGCACATTTTCCTGCCCCCCCCCGGTGGTACATATCCCCCCACTGCCGGCACATGTCCCCCTGCCCCGCTGGGGCAACCTTTTTTGTTTGGAGGAACCCTTTAAGTGTTTCGTAAAATTTCGGGAAACCCCTATCTGGTAAATCACAAAATGGACGTGTAAAGCAGTAGGGGTAATAAATAATAACTAACTCATACTTTTGAATAAACAATGTGTATATATTTTGTAATGATTTTGGTTTAAACACATCACCCCCCCTGTATCTCACATCACCCCCCCCTGCATCTCACATCACCCCCCACGGATCGATCTCTCTCCTCCTCTCTCCTCTCCCCCACTCTCCCTCCTTCTCTGTCCTCTCCCTCTCCTTCCTTCTCTCTCCTGTCCCCCTTCTCTCTCCTCCCTTCGTTCTCCTCTCCCTCTCTCCCCCTCTCCCTCCTCCTCTCTCCTCTCCTTCCTTCTCTCTCCTGTCCCCCTTCTCTCTCCTCCCTTCTTTCTCCTCTCCCTCTCTCCCCCCCTCCTCTCCCTCCCCCACCCCCTCCCTCCTCCTTCCCTCCCTCTCCCTCCCCCACCCCGTCCCTCCCCCTCCCCCACCCTCCTCACACTCTCTCTCTCACACGTCACACACACACACACGTCACACACACGTCACACACGTCCCACACGTCCCACACACATATACGTCACACACACACGTCACACACACACACTGTCACACACACACTGTCATACACACACACACTCTCACGCAAACAACGTTTACAAAAGAAGCAGAAGAAGCAGCCTCTCCCGCCTCCCCCCTCCCATAGCTTACATGCAAAGATTACAGAAGAAGCAGCAGCCTCTACTCCCCTCCGCCAACATCACAGATCCCCATCCCCCCCTCCCTCGTAGCTCACAGGCCAAGATCCCCCATCCCATACCTCAGGCAGCAGGAGGCTTGAGTCAGCGAGGACTGCACGCGTGCTCCTAGGAGAGAGGAGGGAGGGAAGGTGGAGGAGAGTGGAGGGGGGAGAGCCAGGGGCAGCAGTGAGTGCAGACGGCCAGGCGGAACCCCTGGGACTGCTCCATGGAGCCCCAGGTTCCGCGGAGCCCCTGTTGAGAATCACTGACACACACACAGAGACACAGAGAGGCACACACACAGGCCCAATCCAGGCAAGAATACGCCCCTACCTTAGTAGCCACGCCCCCCGCCTCCTGCTCTAACAGATTGCTGGACAGCTGAGGGAAACTTAGAATGTCCATAATTTGGGAGGTGAGTCACATTGGAAGCTCAAAATAGTTGCGTTAACCTACAAATCCACAGCAGAATGTACAGTGGAAGTTTTTTTGTGCTACGTGGTGCCGTTTCTGAGATTTCGATGCTTCAGACATACAAACAAACAGACGGAATCAAACTTAGAATTATAGTATAGATATGAAGACAAATGTTTAATATGTATGTAAACACCAAGAACAATGTTCTTTTTATATAATTTTCCCTATCGTTTGACAACTGTTTTAATGTATATTTCTGAAAATACAATAAAAAAGATTGAAAAAATCCAAACACCAAGAGAGAAACCATTTAAAAAAACAAAAAAAAAAAAAAACCTCCTGCTTGAACTGCAGGGGAGATCTTTTGAGCACAGAGGAGCTGTGTTGCCAGAAAGAGACATTGTCTTGAGCACAGGACTGTGCTGCCCGCAAGACATCAGGAGCCAGATCTCTATTCCAGGGCACAGCGGACTCTGGAACCCACCAGAGAGTGGCCCCTCAATAGACTCCAACACAGACCCAGAGACTGACATAAAGGGCCCCCTGCTTACAGGTACCTCTTTGGACTTTGGGTCACAGGTTGGAAAGAGGCTTATCCTCCCAGCCCTGCCGATAGGGACTGGGAAAGTGAGTAAGCCCTTACACAGGGATAGGCTGTTTATTTATTTGTATATTTCCTTTAACTGTATTGTTTAAAGTGACAGGCTGAATAAAATCCAAGGTTTAATTTCCCAAAATCTGTCTCCCTGGTTGTACCTCTGCACATGTCTCTCATAGGCCCCTTTCTGAATTTATTAATGATTGACAACATGTTCTCTAAGTGTTTTGGGGGCGTACATGTTTCCCAGTGTGATTTTTGTCCCTTTGAGCGTTCAGGATATACCTGACCCCTATATCTTTTTTACATTACATCTGGTAATGGGAAATGTTGGCCAAACAGTATACCTACTCCACTTTTCTTGGCTCTGGATGAGCATCCATGTGTGAATTCCCTATTTAGCATTCTAGGTCCCCTTGTTCCTTTTGAAATACATTTTTTGCATAAATATAACGTCACTTTTAAGATTGTATTGTATGTCTTTATTTATATAGCGCCATTAATGTACATGGCGCTTCACAGTAGTAATACACGTGGTAATCAAATAAATAACAGATAATATAAATAACAGATCATGGGAATAAGTGATTTAGACATAAAAGTAACATTAAAGAAGAGGAGTCCCTGCCCCGAGGAGCTTACAGTCTAATTGGTAGGTAGGGAGAACGTACAGAGACAGTAGGAGGGAGTTCTGGTAAGTGCGTCTGCAGGGGGCCAAGCTTTATGTATCATGTGTTCTGAATATACACAGTGCTATTCATATGCTTCTTTAAGCAAGTGTGTCTTACGGTGGGATTCTTAAGATTCCTAAACTCCGCCATATCTTTTCTCCATTTAACCGGGGAGTTTAACCCTTTAACATTCCGTGTGCATAATTGAAGTGCCATATTTACTATCTTTTTTTATCCCTTCTTTTCCCTGGCAACCGAATGTGCTAACCACCGCCTCCTTGTGGGACCTCTGATACAGCTTCTCGTGCGATATTTGTTTACTTAAATACTAATATAAATAACTAAATAATCTTGGGCTGTTTCCTGTGATCTTTCATTGGCTGTGAGTAGATACCTTCTCTTGCCTGGAATGGTCAGCGCCTCGGCCAAAACTAGTAGCAGATAGCACCACGCGATAGATTAATGCACCAAAAGTATATAGTCTAAGGAGGGGCGCGTGCCTGCCCACACAATCTAGCTGCACATACTCTGCAGTGGGACATATGTCCACTCTTGTCCCTTTCTCTTATAACTTTAGATATATTAAACATAACTTTTTTTTCCTCTATATACCCACTTAGTATTTTACCCTTAAACTTTGCACATCTGTTAAAATTACCTTTCTTTTTACCTATCCTCCTTTTAATCTGTGTTCAGGGCTTTTATTTAACTTATAATAGTAACGGCCATAACTTTATAACTAACTTGTTAAGCATACGCAACCTGTTCCCTTTTTGTTATCTTAACAGCTATACATTTCTAGATAGGTGCAATTCCTGGTAATAACGTTGTCATAAACTTTAACATTAACATAACAGACATAATTACACTTATTCTTGCCTTGGTCTCTTATCTGCTAAACATTACCCTCCTCTTTTTAACCTCCTCTTTTTAACAGGTTGTCCTAAAGATGTGTGAAAATGCCATTAATTCCAAGTAACACACAAGCAATATACTGTATCTACAGTTCTACCAGGTGTATCACAGAAAAATAAAACCTGCCACGGCAATTATATCCTTGATTTAAATCCATCTGTTTGCTCCAGGACCGCACTCATTTTGCACAGAGAATCTTGTGTAATAAATAATACATTGCATAGCACTGACAGTGTACACAGAATGGTACGAGTCCCTGTCCCATAGACTTTATCTACCTGGGACCCAGTGACCGTCCCAAGGTCAAAAGGAGCTGATACCAGGATTGTAAACCAGGCTTCAAAGTCAATTTCTTTGTTGTCAGAGCCAGCACCTTTACTCCCTGAGCCGCTCCTTCGACCCATAATAAGTAACCACACAATTCCTGCCTATCACTTGTAAGACCTGGGAATACAGAGGAAAGAGAGAACATGCATTCTGTGACACAATGGTGAAAGGTGCGACGTGCTCGAGACACAAACACGCACACCCCCTCTCACCGCTCCATGCTGTTTCCTCCTCTCCTTAGCCCCACCCCCAGGCTCCTGACACTTCCTCCTGATTGCCTGCTGCTGGGTAATGCAGCCAATCAGGATGGAGAAAGCTGCCCCATATAAACAGCCTTACTCTCCCTGCTCAGGGAAATCCTGGGGCACCCCCAAGCTGGCCAGACCACTATGTCCAGAGAGGTAATTCCGTAATGTTCAATTTTTTACTGGACAGTGTCCAAATACAGGACAGTCCGGTGCAATACTGGACACCTGGCAACCCTATGCACTGTATATACGTTAGCAATAAAATTAAACATAGGATTAGGGCGCCCTCTTCAGTTCTGAGACATTATTGCAAACTGCACTGAATTTCTTGGCAAAATGATAAGCAAGATAAAGTTGTAGCTCTATAATAGTCCTTTCAAACAGAATCAAATGTAGCAACACCTCTGTTTGTGAAGTCTGTTTAAGGGATTTACAAATATAGCTTCCAGGAGTTAAGTTGGTAAAATATGTATACAATTGGTGAGATTTGACCTTTCTCTACGCCTTTAAGTGCACTAATTCATTTGGCCCAAGGAACTACTTATACAAACATTTTGCATGTTCACAGAAAAAAAAACCCACCACTTATGGTGCATTTGCATGTCTTAGGCTTAGTCCATAGACACTTCGCCTGTGCGGAGGCGCGCTGAGGCTCAGGGAAAGCGGTGCTTTCCCTGGCCTTAGAGCGCGCCATTCGTGAGCATGTCTGGGGGCGGGCCAGTGACGTCACGGAGCTGGTTCGCCCTCATTGGGCGAACCGCTCACACTGACTGGCCCTGCGCTCCCTCGAGCACAGAAACGAAAGATTTGGTAAGACACACGCTTCCGCAGGCGTGTGGAAGCGTGTGCGAGCCCCTGCTAAAACCGCTCTCATTGCGGCTGCAAGGGCTCAGTGCCGCAGCGCTTAAGCGCTGACCATGGCCGAGGCCTTAGACAGGTCTGCAACCCTGTCTTTGCCCAGCAAACAATGCTTCCACTGCAGCCAGGGATTCTGGGTAATGATATGCAAATGTGCAGTGTGTCACTCTTTATTTCTTAACTCATGTTCACAAGAATTGATCTGCCCAGTTTGACGATGTTAGTGACAAGCAGTGACAGATTTTTCATGGCGAATGTTGACTATTTTCCCTAATTTTCTTGAGCAGTAAAAAATTCAGTATTTGCCAGTTTGGCGAACTTGTAAGAATATTTCACACCTTTTCATTATACTTTTATCTTGTTTTATAATGACTGAATTAGTATTGCAGAACATTCAGCAGCAAATCACACTGATTTGATTAAACTGCAGAATTTTTTATGGGTATCTATTCAGATTTCTGATCGCACCCTCTTGTACCCCGATTTCAGTATTTTCCTGGCATTTTTAATTCCTGAAATGGAATTAAATGTACGCAAGGGATTTCAATAAGAATCTCAGAAGCCAAACAAAAGAAACAAAAAATATATAAATATCTCTATCATGCTAGGATGTTTTAGACAAAAGGGATATCCTTTGGATAAAGGCTCCATGATAATGTGGACTAAACATGACATGCCTTTCGGTGGGGATTGGTGTTTTAATGAGCTTGGCCTTCATGGGGAAGGTGTGTAAGACACTGAGATGTTGTCTGTTAGAGGACATGACCTCATAACTTCTGAGCTTCCCTTTTCTTCCCACCCCAGATTCCAACCTTATTATCTATGTAGCCCTGTTTCCTATTGAATACAGTGCGCTATCAATGCTGTTCAACCTGTTGGCTCGCAGGGCCTAAATCTCTGCCACGGAGAGCCTGGGGCAACACATATGAATACCGAATAACCTTTTACCAAGTGCAGCGCCTCCACCTGTGATGGCTCCCAGCAGAGTGGAAGTTGTTCCTCACAGGACAATAATGTAATACAATACACACAGCATATAAAATAACCAATGACTTTACTAATGGCAACCATAACCTTGCATATCATCAAACAGGTGTCCCTCCGTATAGGAGACACTATACTACTGCGTCTCACAGGATGCGACCCCTTCACCGTGTACCACACCGTGTCCAGTTTCCCACACCAGAGTTCCCCCCACCCCCAACGTAGGGTATGTGTGTGTGTGACTGCGCAGCCACTATGTTCTGATCTTATAGTTGGTGCACTTATTGAGGTTACCTGCCGAGCGCTCCAGCGTTCGGGCCTGCAAAGGAACTTCACAAAGGATCCGACGATGAAGACACTCCAGGGATACCTTTCCGGGGCGATCCCACCCGGTTGGCGACTGATGTGCTGGCCGAGGTCTGAGCCCAAACCTCCGGTATGGTAACGCGACAGTCTCTGGGTGTAACAACTCTCCTACTGGTACTAAAGGGACTGATTCCTATCTTATGGCCTGTCCCTATGTCCGCTTCACTCACGGTGACTCAGGGTCTAACTGGGCCGGGGGTATATGGCCTAGTGTAGGGGCTACTGGCCTCCCTACACGCAGAGCTCCTTCTCCTTCCTCCTCCTGATCAGCTCTCCCAACGTGCTCCCCTGCGCAACCTCCTAACCCTTCCTTCCGCGAATCCACCCGCCCTATAGGCTCCCTGGCGTCACCTGGTCTCGCTATGGCTCCTGGGACTCGTAGTCCAGTGCGCTCCACCCTATAGGAGTAGCTCCTGTTTCGTGGGCTCTCACAACCCCTTACTGCGCATGCGTGACCTCTGCTCCCTCACCACCTCCACGAGCTCACTGCGCATGCGCGAACACCAAACATGGCGGCGCCCTACTCGCTCGGGTCACTGCCGAGCCTCCGATGTACCGAAGCACTCCCTGCACGCACTGCAACTTTCCCTATTCTCCCAGCATACAGAGATAAGGGTAAGCCTGGGGGACCTGGCTACATCTATAATAAAATAATGACCACTGACACTGCATTGGCAGTTAATGGCCATAACTTTATTAACCATAGGATTAACCTCAATTTACCCTGCCAGAGTACTCAAAACGCTTACCAGACCATTAGTGCACAACTGTGGCCCAATTAACCCAGCCAGGTACTGCCCAGCACTGAGGCCCCCCCCCCCCAATTTTACCAACCAATCTGAGGAAGCTCCACGTGCTGCGATGGTACCACTCCCTCGTCAACTGCCTATTATGGCCCCATATTATAAAACCTTACTCTAGGATATGGTTTTACCCTACAATTGAAACAAACTTGCCATCATAACCAGGGCAATTTAAACCCTTCAATTAGTCTTGGTGCCTCCAGCTACCTAACAACTTTTTCCACTGCATCTTGTGCTGTTAAAGAAATTCAGCATAATCTCTGAAAGATTAACACCATCCGCTTTATACAAATCCACACTGCGGCGTGAAAGCTGGAAAAATATTACAACAAAACATTCAGTTATCAAATGAGTTTATTCAGTGTACACAGGAGAAAGCTTCTATAAAAAAGCTCTCTGGTAGGTAATACGGTATACAACATATTTATACCCTAAAAACTAAAACTCACGCCCCTTTTCTGGGGTGACTTGTGCGTCACTAAAAATTACATAATTGTATAATAAAAAGCAAAATGAATATGTGTTAATCAGCTAAACTCATAATACCTAACTCTACATATCTGGGGGTTCATTGTCTATACATTTATTTCAAAGGGCTTAATTATGATAATTGGTATTTTAGCTGTTTCTCTTACCTAATATCTTTATTTACACTTTGTGAAGGTTTGCTATCTCCGATTCCCGCTAACTATAACGAGGTCCCTCATTTTTTTCAGGCCTACTCCCTTTTTCTCTCTTATACTATTCTTTGATCCCCATCACTATTCTTTGATCCCCATCACTTATCATCTTTTGCAGCTGTGAATTCAAGGATATCTGCTGAGAGCGTCTCTGCTTCACACGTTTATTTCAAACACACATATTCCACAGAAAACAGCTTACAAAATGACTGACAAACAAGACTTATAGCAGACAAGACAACATGGCTGACAATTATAGTCAAACAACATGGCTGCTTAGATCTCAGGGCTGTTTGCGTCAGACCCCCTTTTAATATCCAATTTTCTCAACATTCTTAGCGGAATCAAAATCTGAGTGACACCCCCCCCCCCCCTACCCTACTGCCCAGCTGCCATACAAACATATTTATTTGTCATCTACTCTGCACAATCGCTTGGATATCCAGAGCAACTCGCCAAACGTTTTGAAAAGCAACTTCAAACCACACCAGCTTTAAACCTTGAAAATGAACCAGGAACTGAGCCAGATCCCCACAGACCATATGCATTATCTCCAACGACTGCACAGGAACAACATCATTTCCCCAAAGGTGCACCAAAATTCCCTATGGAGGCCTCCTATTTCATGCAAACACAACAATTCCGGCAACAACTGTCCCATCTCATCCTGTTTTTTCCCCACCAAAACTGTTTTGCTCAGCTAACTTGTAGACCCAAATTTCTTCCATATATACCAACATCGACCCGCTTTGCAGCCCAGTACACTTAGGAATCTCTGACTATCCATATGTCCACAGCCAACCAACATAAAATAGACATAACCAGTAAAACAGTGATCACAACTTAACCATCCTGCAGTCGTACATAGCAACTGGTAGCGATTTGATCCCCACCAACCCAAGCGCTGAATCGCCTCCCTATCCAACCCAGAACAAGCCGCTTACGTTGCGGCCCCAATCCGAAACAAGTGTGTTCAATAGCTCTCATCTCTCAAACCCACATGTTCCGCGCATAATTGAAAATGTTCTGCGCATAATTGAAACACCCTCCTGACCTGCAATTGTGATAACGGCCCCCAATTTGCATGCCCCCGCTGGCCGTATATGCAAAAAGTCCTGCAGCCTTTTTAACGGGCAAATTACATTGTCCCCAGTTACATTGTCCCCTTCTAATTCAGGCAGAAGGGGGTCTTCAAATGGCACCGCCATCCTGCCTAAACCAACCTCTTTCAATACAGGTATTTGTGCCCTTTCCACTTATGCCTACTCCCAAACCGACTTAATGTTACCCGCTTCCACTCCCTCTTTTTTTCCACAAACGTAATCCAACACCCATGCTGAAATCCATTCCATAGCAGTTGTGTTGCTTTCCTATTGAGCCCATTTAGCCTGGTTATTTCAACCACTCTCAGCAGCATTGGGTCAGAAATTCAATGGCGTATAGTCGTACGGTGTGTGTGTACGCTGACTAATCCAAAGTAGCACAGTGAAGGCGGAGGATACCTGTCTTGGGGCATCAAAGACCCTCTGAAAGGCCTGGACAAAGGGCTTAGAATCATTCACCAGGGGAGCATCTTTCTCCCACATAGGAGATGCCAATGCCAAGGCCTTGTTGAAGAGCAGGGGGATCATGTACACCACCCTTGCTCGATGAGTAGCAAACATGGACATCTGAAGCTCGAACTGGATTGAGACCTGGTTTAGGAATCCCCTGCAGGTAGCAGGACCTCATACATAGCACAGACGGGCAGGCATACAATGTTCCTGAAGGGCTGGAGGAGCTGCAAGCGTGGGTATCGCAGGGGTTTGTGTAATCTTGAGTTTATCCAGTCTGGCAGAAATGGTGTGCAGAGAAGAGGATATTAGGGCCAGTTGTTTATATTGATCCGAGACGCATTTCTCATGGCTTTCTAAAAGCTGTCTGTGATGGAGCGGCCTGTAGGCAAGGTCAGTTAAGAGACCACACATGCATTTTAGGGTGAACCAAAATGTTGAATGGTTTATTTCTCCAAAAAACAACAAAAAAACATTGGGCACTGTGACAGAGTGAAGCCAGCCAGCTTGCTAGATAGGTCTGCTGTGTTAGTCAGTTTTTCTCCCAACGTGGAGCAGGATTTATTTGTTTAAAGGGACAGTGTACCCGCATGTTATGTTGCTGTGGAGAAATAAAGCCACTGAACGTTTTCATTTATCCTGAAACTACACATGTGGACTGTTCCCTGACCTCGGCTACAGGCCGTCCTGCCACAGGTGGTGTCAGAAGTGGGATGACGGACGGGCCCTGTATCTGAAGGGCCACACACACAAAAGAAAAAAAATGGAGAAATTCTTTTCTCAATTCCTTGAGCAACAGCTCCAGCTAGCAGAGAAAAAAGCTGAGCGACAGGCCCAGCAAGCTGAGCGACAAGCCCAGCAAGATGAGCAACAGGCTCGGCGGGAGGAAAAGCTACTCCAACTGCTAGTCGAAGGCAGACCAGCGATTCCAAATAACCCACCGGTGATGCGGCCTAAAATGAAGCCAACCGAAGACCCAGAGGCATTTCTCCTCACTTTTGAAAGGGTAGCCACGGCCCACGGCTGGACAGTTGATCGCTGGGTAAAGACTCTGGCTTCACTCCTCATAGGAGAAGCTCAGGCAGCCTACCAGGCTCTTCCAGCAGACGAGGCCATGGACTATCAGCAACTAAAAGCTGCTATTCTGGATCGCCTAGGCCTCACTCCAGAAACCTACGACAGCGGTTCCGGACAGTCAAATATGCAAACAGAGACAGACCCCGGGTCGTAGCCCACCGCTTAGTAGACTTATGTACCAGGTGGATACAACCGGAGAAGCATACCAAGGCAGAAATCCTTGAACAGTTTGTGCTCGAACAGTTCATACAGATACTGCCCCCCTCCTCCCGCTCCTGGGTAAAAAGACACGCTGCATTTTCCCTTGATTCAGCAGTCTGCTTGGTGGAAAACTTCCTTGGCGACGACACACAACAGGATAGCTGGGAAAGGTCCGTGCAAACACCAGTTGCTTCCGGTGATGCTAGAGGCAGGAGAGCAGACAATCAAGGGGTCTACAACCCGCCAGCTCGGGAGATCCAGTCAACCCGATCGGAAGACCCTTTCCCATCTCGGAGGGTTCCTGGTACAAACTCCCGCAGAGACGCCCGTCCCGGGTCTGAGGCCATTGGATCACCCAAGGGAGGCCGCCACCCACAGTATTCCCCGAGAACCTAGACTCCTGTCACCCATTCGGTAGAGAGGATACCCCCACCAAGCAGAAGGGAGGATCCCATCCAACAGCGGAGAGGTCCAAGCACCGAGCCCCGTCGAGAGCTTCTGCTGACGACCGAGTTGGCAGACTCAGGAGATGATGAGATGGACTGTTCATATGGCAGAACCACTGCCACAGCTTGTCTCCGAGGGGACCACAATCCGTGGTTAGTCCCAGCATCTCTGGAGGGGCCAAAGTAAACGCCATGCTGGACTCGGGCTCTGGAAAAACCCTGATCCTAGAGGACCTAATTCCAAGCAATAGACTATCTTATGACTCTCCTTGGAATATCGAGTGTATCCATGGGGATACAAAGAGATACTCGACGGCGAACGTTCTACTGCGTATCCAGAATCAAGAGGCTAGCCTACTAGTGGGAGTTGCTCCCTGGCTACCTGCTCCTGTTCTACTTGGCCGAAACTGGCCCTACCTCAAAACATTGTTGGCCCCTACTCCTACGGAGCCTACTTCTCTGGTACCGGAGAAGCCCGGAGACTTGTTCCCTTTTTCCCCAGAGATTTTCCCCCATAGACACCATGTCCCAAAGACACGTAAACAGAGACGTGCGGAAAAAGAGGACTGGTTAAGAAAGGCTGGGACTCTTGGTAACATTAGTCAGCCCAAAGGACTGCAGGTCATGGCCGGGATGACCAGGGTGGGGAACAGATAGATACGAGAATGTTGCCAGACCTGGATCTTCCTGACTTCCGTCAGAGGCAGAGGGAGGACCCAGCTCTGGCTAGACAATATGAAAGATAAGACCATGGACCGCATCTCGTCCCGGTTTTACTGGCCAGGCATACATGGAGACATCATGAAACTATGTGAGACATGTCCTGAATTCCAGTTAACTAGACAAAAAAGGACAGAAGCCGGCTCCCTTGGTTCCTCTGCCCTTGGTAGCCGTCCCATTCGAGAGAATTGGGGTAGATCTGGTCGGACCTTTAGAACCCTCTGCGAAGGGACATAAATTTATACTCGTTGTTGTAGATTATGCCACCAGATATCCTGAGGCCTTCCCTCCGAGATCAGCCACTGCTAAACAGGTTGCCCACAGGCTGTTAGAACTGTTTTCCAGGGTAGGACTTCCCCAAGTAATGTTAACTGACCAGGGAACAAATTTCATAGCAAAGTTAATGCAGGATGTCCTGAAGTTATTGGAGGTAAAATCCGTCCGGACCTCGGTCTACCATCCTCAGACTGATGGATTGGTAGAGAGGTTTAACCGTACTTTAAAAAACATGTTTAGGAAGTTTGTGGACACTGAAAAGCGAGCTTGGGATGAACTTCTCCCTTTCCTGTTGTTTGCGGTACGAGAAGTTCCCCAATCATCCACAGGCTTCTCCCCGTTTGAGCTCCTATATGGACGCCAACCTCGGGGTATTCTCGACCTACTGAAGGAATCCTGGGAGGAGGAGACCTCCCCCTCCAAGAATACCCTTCAGTATGTCATAGACCTTAGAAACCGCCTAGACATGATAGGTCGGTTTGCTAAGGAAAACCTAAAATCTGCTCAAGAACGTCAAGAGAGGCAGTACAACCAAAATGCTCGCTTGAGGGTCTTCCAACCTGGGGACCAAGTGATGCTACTACTACCGACATCAGAGAGTAAACTCCTTGCGAAGTGGCAGGGTCCTTTCCAAGTTCTCCGCCGCACCGTGGAGGTGAACTATGAGATCTCTCAACCAGGGTCCAGGAAGGGTAAACAAATCTACCACGTGAACCTCCTGAAACCCTGGAAAACGATGAGATCACTGTTCATTCACCCTCGGGAAGGAAAGACGGATTTGGGTCCGCAGCTTCCAAAGGGTAGTACATACAATGACCCTCAGGTTCCCATGGGAGGGCAGTTAACAACGGAACAAAGGTCAGACCTACTAGATGTATGTGACCAGTTCCCAGATGTTTTTTCTGAGCTGCCAGGGCAGACTGATTTAGTGTGCCATAGGATTGAGACAGAACCTGGCGTAAAAGTACGGTCCCGTCCCTATAGATTGCCAGAGGGCCGAAAAGACCTGGTAGAGAGGGAGATAATAGACATGTTGGAATTGGGCGTGATCGAGGAGTCCCACAGCGAATGGTGTAGCCCTATTGTGTTGGTCCCTAAACCAGATGGGAAGGTGAGGTTTTGCGTCGATCTGCGAAAGGTAAATGCTGTATCCAGATTTGATGCATACCCAATGCCTAGGGTGGATGAATTGCTTGACTCGCTTGGTAAAGCAGAGTATATCTCCATCCTAGATCTCACGAAAGGATATTGGCAGATACCTTTAGCGGAAGAATCCAAATGCAAAACTGCCTTCGCCACCCCTCTCGGTTTATACCAATTCGTCACTATGCCATTTGGGTTACATGGGGCTCCAACCACGTTCCAAAGGTTAATGGACAAGGTACTATGACCCCATAGGGCATATGCCACGGCCTACTTGGATGACATTGTCATCTATAGCAGACACTGGCAGTCTCATATAAAAAGGTTAAGGGCAGTCCTAACGTCCTTAAGAGAAGCAGGGCTCACTGCAAATCCCAAAAAATGTGCCCTGGGTAAATCCACTACAAAGTACTTGGGCTATGCCGTTGGGGGAGGGATAGTAAAGCCACTAGCTAGCAAGGTGGCCGCCATAAAGGAAGTCCCCACCCCACAGACAAAGACATAGGTCTGTGCCCTTTTGGGGTTAGCAGGGTATTACAGGCGGTTTATCCCCAATTTTTCAGAAATTTCTGCACCCCTAAATGATCTGACTAAAAAGAGTGCCCCGACCCAAGTTAAATGGTCTTGGGAGTGCCAAGACGCCTTTGACATGCTTAAAAAGTGCCTGTCAGAGGGCCCCGCTCTTCGGAGTCCAGATTTTAAAGAGCCCTTCATCATCCAGACGGATGCCTCAGAGGTAGGACTGGGAGCAGTGCTGTCCCAGCAATTTGATGGTGTTGAACACCCCATACTGTTCATCAGCCGGAAACTGTTCCCAAGGGAAGTGAGGTATTCCGTCATTGAGAAGGAGTGTCTCGCGATAAAATGGGCAATTGAGGCCTTGAGACATTATGTCGCCGGAGTACACTTCACCCTGGTCACTGACCATGCGCCCTTGAAGTGGTTAAACACCATGAAGGACAAAAACTCAAGGTTGACCAGGTAGTATATGGCCCTCCAACCCTTCTCTTTTGATATTCAGCATAGACCTGGAAAGGACCATGGAAATGCTGATTTTTTGTCAAGAGAAGGAGTGGAGGCTCGGGCTTCAGCCGTGTGGGACACTAGCCACACACAAACAGGGGAGGTATGTGACAGAGTGAAGTCAACTCCTATCAGTTACGCCTGGGAGACATATGTCTGAGTGCTTCATCCAGCACTCATAAGGGTTAACTCAGGTGGAAGTTAGGAGTCAGGAAGTAAGCTGACACCTGAGAGCCAGCAAGGTAGATAAGGATCTTGTGACTAGCAGTAGCTGGCTCTCTCAGACCAGAGCACATGGATATCTGTGCTGCTAGCCAGATGGATACAGCACAATACTTACTGCAGCCAAAGTAAGATTTGTTCCATTTGTTTTCATGACTGCTTAAAAGACTCTTAAGGTTTGGTTATGGTTTAGCCAGCCAGCCTGCTAGATAGGTCTGCTGTGTTAGTCAGTTTTTCTCCCAACGTGGAGCAGGGTTTATTTGTTTAAAGGGACAGTGTACCCGCATGTTATGTTGCTGTGGAGAAATAAAGCCACTGAACGTTTTCATTTATCCTGAAACTACACGTGTGGCCTGTTCCCTGACCTCGGCTACAGGCCGTCCTGCCACAGGCACACTGTCCCTTTAGGGCAAAACACAACTAAACAGACTAAACAAACAGTACAGGCTCTAACTATCTGATTGGCTTGATAGGCCAGTTCCCAGTCCAAAACACATGACATACTATCAGGGAACAATGTATATGAAAGTCTTATCTTAGTATGCTGCTCCAACATCTCTGTTTTCTCTGGTCAAACTTCAGATGTAGGCGTTGCAGTCCTGCTGCTCCCTTGAGGGCCCCACCTCTGTAAGGTTCCTGGTTCCTCTGTGTCCAGTAATATAGGTCTGGGACCCTGGTATATTGCTGTCAGCACACAGCCTTTCTGTATGCACAAGACTTTCTCCTCTGTCAGCACAGTTGTGACTGTGCTAATGAGTCTCTGGGTCTGTCCACAGCAGGGTTTTTTTTACCCTCCTCTAATTACCCAGGTGAAGCTGGTCAATTCACTAGCTAACCAGCTCTCTACTGGATTTCTCAGACCACTTGAGGCTTTTATTTAAACAGGGATAGGTCCCTGTTACACTGTCTTTGGCGGAAACAGCCTTCTCTACCTCAGCCGAGTCCATCTTGACCAGAGCATAATGTCTCATAACAGGAAGCAGACCTGCAGGACTGAGGTAGGGTATAAATTAACCTGACCTGAACTGAGAGAGTCCTGAACAAGTGTTTCAGAGTGGGTGTCACAGGCCAGGGTCAAGGCAGGTGGCAGAAGATTGAAGTCGGGGTCACAGGCAGAGATCAAGCCTGGATGCAAGAAAACAGGAACAAGCTGGAGACTCACAGGAACAAACAGGAAACCATGCTCTGGCAACTTCCTGAAGGTTATCCACGGCATCCTCAGTATGGACTGAAGTGAAGGTAGTATATACCAGTAAGCAAGACGGCCACCGTAACTCCTGTGTGTGCGCCGACCGCGCCAAAGCCTCATATAGAGACGGCGTGAGGAAAGGGAGAGACAGCCCCACCTGTCTGTCCTCGCAGTGAGGTGAGGGAATGGAGGTGCGGTCTGCTTGGTTGGCGAGACCTGTGGCCCTGGCTAATATGCAATATTTGGGGGGGAAATGTGCTCTTAGCCATCTTCCTGTGAAATTAAATAGTTAACAAACAGTGAGTGAGAGGGGGGTGTAAGAGATTGAGGGGGGATGTGTAAGAAAGGGAGGGGGGAAGTATGAGAGTTGGCAGATGTGTAAGTATGAGGGGGAAATGTACGTAATGGGGGGAGTGTAAGAGTGAGGGGAGAGTGTTAGAGAGTGAGGAGGGAGTGTAAAAGAGTTAGGAGGAAGTGTGGGAGCGAGGGATGGAGTGTGAAGGGTGGGGGAAGTGTAACAGGGGACTTATCCCTGTTCAAAAATGTGCCTCAAATCCAGCAGTGTGGTGGTTAACTGCTTGTAGACAATTAACCAACACCACCTTGCTGATTAGAGGTGTCAGAAAAAGCCTGCCTCTGAGACAGGAAGGGAGATTTTCCTCAGTACACAAGGGTGCTGACAAGAGGAAAGAGGTCTTGAGCAGAAAGGCTCTGCTGAGATCAAGACACCCAAAGACCTATATTCCTGGACACAGGGGACCCAGGAACCTACCAGAGACTGACATGAAGGGACACCTGCTTTAAGGTATCTCTTGAGACTTTGGGGAATAGGGTGGTAATGGGTTTATCCCTCCAGCCCTGGAGAAAGGAACTGGGGAAGTAAGTTAGCCCTTAAACAGGGATAGGCGTTTGTTGTTTTCATATATTTTGCTGTGTTAAAAGGGACAGGGGCAATAAAGCCTTATTTTAATTTCACCTTAAAAACGGTCTCCATTGCATACCTCTGCACACATCTCTTACAGGAAGAGTGTAAGAATGAAGAATGGAGTGTAAGAGCATGAGGGGTGAGAGCGAGGGTGGGGTGAGAGTAAGATTGAGGTGCAGGAATAAGAGGGGAAACATGTAGAGGTGAAGCAGGTGAGGAGAGAGGCTTGTGAGCGTCATAGAAGGTAAGAAGAAGAGTATGTAGGGGAGAAGCTGGAGAGGAGGGGTGCATGCGAGAGACAAAGTGGTGTATCTTGATAATTGGTCCTGAATTAAGTACAATGAAATCTGATCAGGTCCCTCATAGGAAGTGAGTTTTATACCCGTGCTCTAGCCCTTTGAGCACTCATTGGGCAGTCAACATGCTTCTCGGTAGTCCCCCTTTTCTCAGCACTCCCCTCACTGTTCCTGAGGGATCTACACTCCCCCCATCCCCTCCCCTCCCCCTTCCTGCTGCAGGAGTTGGCTGCTAAACGACACAGCTCAATATCTGAAAAAGCTACACTCACCCCCTCCCCCACCCGACCCCCCTCCTGCTGCAGCCTTTTCTTTTACAAGCCTCCTAGCTGCCCCTTATTCCCTCAACTCCACTTCCTGCTGTGGAGTGCTCCCAGACGGCCTAGCCACTGCCCTCGGCTAACCCCCAGGCCTCAGAAATGCACCAGGCCACCTGCTCAGTGAGTGCCTGAATCTTGGCCAGGCCTCCTGCACTGCTGTTGAGAAAGACGCCACAGCACTCGGCTGAAAAATGGGACATGACAGTCTGGGCCCAAGCTGTTCACATGATGCCCCGCCACCCTCACACCAGCCGCCTTGCCTGTGCTGTTGGAGCAAGGCAGACCCTCGTCTCTACACTAACCCACTGTCACGCTGTGCTCACCACAAAAAGGATGAGACCCCAGTACCGAGATGGGAGTAGTAACAAACACCAGCCACAGGCACGGGGGCCACGTCCGGAGTGTAGGTTTGTCTTGACAGCAAGGTCAGGGATAAAGATATCAGAGTAGTCTTTATACTTGCCGACTTCAAAATAGGAGATATCCGGAGCGTAGAAGGTACTTTTGCCAAAGTCAGGATTGGAGAGTGGAGAGTGGAGAGTGGTCGAGGTGCAATGCCGAGGTCAGGATTAGAGAGGAGCGAGGAGTCAGAGTAGCCAAGATCAGGAGCCAGAGGTAGGAGTAGTCAAAGCAAGCCGGTTCGGTACACAGAAGATCAAAAACTGGAACAAAGCAACAGGACAGGAACAAGGCAGGAACAGCAAGGGTAAACACAGAGTAACAGGAATCTATGCTCAGCCAATGTGCCTATAACATTGGTGAGCATATATAGGCTGGATCAGGCAGCCCCCATGGGGGGTGGAGCGGGGGCGCGGCCTCCGCGGTAGCTGTGATAGGTCCAGGGCTGAACGAGCAGGTGTAGCTGTTTGTGCAGCTAATGAATGCATCTATGAGCAGGTGCAGCTGTTAGTGCAGCTAATGAATCTTGACACAGAGCTTGGGGGCGTGGTGCACGTGTCACATGCGAGCTCTGTGCGCAGTCAGTGTGCGTCATGATCCGGGGGCGGAGCCAGAGTCCGCAGCGTCGGATGAGGCCATTTTTGCGTGTGTGCATGCTGCGCGTGTCTGGTAAGGAATGTGGTCCATAGGCACCCCGCGCGTGTGCGGTGGTGCTCGAGAGGATGCGCGGAGCGGCTGTACTTCGGTAATCCTTACACCCACCAAGCAACAGAATGAGGTACTCTTCTACACCCTCCATACCAGTAATGGCAATAAGTTATTGTATGCAGCATATTGTACACTGAGAGTGTGTGACTGTGCTTACTCCTTCTTCCTCCTTCTCCTCCTCATATTGCTGACCACACAGCCCTTTCCCCCACTCAAACTGGTCACATCCCTGACCTCTCAAAGGGTTAACCTTTCCCCCTGCCCCCTGACCGGCACCTCAGGGCTCCTGGAGAGGGACAATCCACAGTCCTCCAACCTTGCCTGCCCATGGGGTAGATATCCCCCTTTATAACATGGGGAAAAAGGGGAGAGGGGCTCGGTACTATGTCATTCCGCCCTTCCCTACCTGTCAGGGATCTCTTTTCTACGTTTAGTCATATGGGAAACCATGTGCCACATGGTGTGTGTGAATCCCATTCAAAATGACAAAGCATGGAATCAGCAGTCATGGCCGGACTTTGACCTTCTGAGGCCCTAAGCTTCGACAAGTTTAAGAGGCCCCAAAAATTAGAAATAGATGTATTATTCTGACTGAATGGACCATTGAAAATATAAACAAGACATCCAAGGCTCATAGAGTAGTGGGTGATACCGTCCTTCTTACAACCATATACTCTCGTAGAACTGGAGAGGAACTCTCGCTACAGCTATGATAAAGTGTGTGATAGAAAAGTGCGGGTGCTACTGGGGTGGGCTAAACTTTCAACAACTGAAGGAGAAAAAGAACCCCAAAATGAGCACACACACACACTATGGGCTTGGATGTGTTATGAGACAATTAAAAATAATTTTTATTAGGAACAAAATAAAATAATGGGCTTTAAAAGAAAAACACATATCAGTGGCACCTATGTGAAACCTATAGGAGTGAAGGGACTCCGGTTGGGGACACTGTCCCTCTTACAGTGTATGCGTTATGAACACTGTACATACGAGGCTGACTGTAGTTGGCCACCTACCCAGGGAACAAAAATGCCAAAGGGTATGAATGATTACCATGGGTAAAAGGCCCAAAGCTAGTCAGGGTGAAGTGTGCTTCCTAATAGCAAGCAACTTGGTCCTAGAGATAGTTAGGTTTATTTATAGCCCCCTGATTCTAGGACCATGAACACTGAGGTAAGCCAGGCTGCAGTAGTAGTGGTGTATCACTAGTATTGCTATACCTAGAGATATGGTACAGGTGAAATGGTAGGATATATACAGATATTATCCTGATGTACCAGATGAAAGATGCTAGATCTGAACACACAAGGAAAGCTCTAAACTAACACTGCTGACCCATATGACTGCTAAATAACTGTAATTGCATTGTAGCAATAGCAAGACTGCAACATAATGATACACTTTGTTAGAGAGTAGATCCAAGTGCTATTTAGCTACACTACACTAAATAGTATATCAATATTATACCCATGATACTGTATGTCACGATGGACACAACTATTATCAACACATTTATATTTTGGGTTTAGATTGAGCATACAAGTTGAGCAAAATAAATTGTCATTTATTTCCTTGATAGACAGACATACGACAATCTTAGAATACACTTAATAAAAATACTTACTGAATAGGGAAACGGGATAGAATGTCCAGAAAAGTGCAAAGCACCAGAATATTGTCCTTTAAATTGCAGTCTTTTTACAAAGGCGCAAATTGCCAGCCCAATCCTTCTGTGAGTAGTGCAAAGTTATTTCTGGTCCGTTGGGGTCTGATAGATACCCCCAGCAGTAACGGAGTCCTGGCGCAGAGTTATGTTCTTGGTTCCGATGGTGATAAGACTCTTTGCTTCCCAGGGTTGTTGCTGCTCCTATCTGCTGTTAGAAGCGTGATGGAAATCCACTCACATTGTAGAATGGAAAACGAAAGACAACGGGGATAGCCTGAGTGGCATGTATATAGGGTTTGAAAGCCTATCTTCAACATACCCACCCAATCCCCCTTGTGGGAATTTTCTCATTCCCCAATCCCCTACTTGCCCACAGTTTGGAGAGTGGGCACTCTAGGGATTTCCTGTTCACACAGAGTCTGTGCGACAACGCCACCTTGGCTACTTAGCATAGGTGCACTCCCCTCTTTACCTGGCCTCTCTCAGGCTGGGAGGGAAACTCAGGGTGTGAGCTGGCCCAGCAGGTCAACAGAATTTCCTATTTAGCATCCATTCTGGCCCATTTTACACATCCTGACTCTGGGGCTTTCATATGCAACAATTTCCGAGACTCACAGGCATTGGCCCAGCAGGTGATCTTTGAAGCTTGCATAGGAAAGGGACCCAGTTCATAGGTGTCAAAACATTTGGTTCTTGTGTGTATTTTAATGACAGGAGAAAAAAAACTTCCTCCTGCTTGTCCCTTTTAAAACCTGCAGCAAAAATACACTTTATTGAAAATACATGTTCCCCTTATCTCACAATTATATTTTTTTATATGTGTGTGCTTGGGATGTACTCTACTGCAATCACATACAATCCTGCAAAATGGGGACAACAAGGGACAGAGGGAAAAATAAGACATGTACAGTGCATGAAAAATGAACCCCTTCATCCCCAATACGAAATAGGGGTAACCAGCCGAGCACACTGCCTTTATTAATGTGCTGATTACCCCCATTTTCACCACACTGTAATAGCACTGGGGAAGTGGTAAGTTTTAAGGAGACTCCCCCACAGGGAACCCAAATACAAGTAGCAGTACAACCCCTAATGACCCCAAAATTGGGTCACTGAACCCAAGAATAATAATGCTTCTGCTAAGTGCTCTATGATAATAAATCCAGCTCACTCTATATCCTTGTGTAAAAGCTAACTGCTTATTGGGTAATATTGATGTCCCTAGGAAATAGTTAAAGACACACTAATAAAACTTATCCCCTTTAGAGTACAGGTTGCTGTGTCTGTCCGTCGGAACATTATTAAGCGGCATTTAGGCATTCTGCCCGTGGACCTTGCCCTCGAAGAAATATTTCAGGAAGGTCCCAGGTTTGTGTTCAAATGGGCAAAACCCATTGCAAATTATGTGTCACCGAGTTTCTTTGATTCCAAAAAGACAAATTACAAACCTCTTCCAACAGGGTTCTTCAGGTGCCTTCCCTGCAAGATTTGCAGATACAGTATATGAACAGAGGGCTGGAATTTGCCTCCGCAGAGACAGGTCAGCGGTTTAGATCCAGATCGTTTATTAATTCTAGTACGCAGCTTGTGGTCTACCTGCTGATCTGTGGCTGTGGGAAGCAGTATGTGGGACGCACGACAAGAGCACTTACAAGTAGAATTATGGAGCATGTCCGTCTCATCTCTAGGGCAGATCTCACGCACCCAGTCTCTAATCACTGTTCATGTTGTAGCCAGGGCAATTTGAATGCGCTCTCTTTTTCAGGAATTGAAAATATGTCACCCCCCCCATGAGGGGCGGGGATAGGACCAATATCCTGAACCGTTGCAAATTGTTTTGAATCTTCACCTTAAGGACCAATGTCCCCTTTGGTCTTAACTCAGACTGGGATCTGTGTCCCTTTGGTGAGGATTAAAAACTATTTGAAAATCCCACTGAAGCTGTTATTATTATTGATTATGAACCATATTGTATATATAATTGTACATGTCTCAATATATACTAAATGTTATATCTTAGTTTCCCTTAGATGGGTCTTAGTATAAATATGAGGATTTTTGTGGTTGTTCAGTTCTTTCTGGTCTGTTTTCATCCCCCACTTTCTCATTGAAGTTGGAGTACTTAATTTAATATATATTTTCCCCACCAGTGACTCTTTTTTGCTATATAACTGTGTTTGGCGTCTCTAATCTTTATAGAGGGAATTTTGTCATTGAATTGATTTTGGAAGTGTGTGTGTGTGTGTGTGTGTGTGTGTAGTGGTCTTTTCCAATTTAGACTGTGTGGTGAGAACTTTTACTTTGCCCATGGATTTTCATATGGACATATATCTACATAACTGTTTCTCAAGTGACTTGATTACACAATATTATTTACCCAAACGTTAGCTTATTTGAACTAGCTTTGCTGGGAGAATCTCTATACTGATGTGTACATGATGTGTATTGATGTGACATTTTGTGTTCTATTAATTAGATGGTCCTCACAACACATTTATAATTAGAAATACTTACTGAATATGTATAGTGAGGGGTTACCAAAAGGATAAGTAATTATAAGGTATTTTATTAGTATACAATCGAATGGTTAAGATAAAACCTTGTCCCTCTCAATTCATGACAAAGTTGTTAGCAGTTTCCACCATAGGGTTTTTCTTTTTACCATGCAGGCTTATGACGCGTTGGCCAAAGGGTTTAACTAAATAACCAAGTAAATATTATTATTGAAGTATTTAAACTTTATACTTATTACTTTGACAAAACATATAATTGGATGTAGCATTGGGCACCCCTGTCTTTTGTTTGTATACATTGGCCACGCTCACTAGCACATACATATATATATATATACATATATATATATATATATATACAGTGTTCGACAAACCTATACATTTGCTCGCCCCGGGCGAGTGGATTTAACCCCCGGGCGAGTAAATATTGGCACAAGCAGCACACGTTTGGTACTAGGTGGCGAGTAGATTTTTTTGTGTGGCGAGTAGATTTTTTGGTGATTTGTCAACCACTGTATATATATATATATATATATATATATATATATATATATATATTTATATATTACACACACACACACTAGCTGAGAGACCCGGCATTGCCCGGGATGTGAATCCCTAATAATTGTTTGTTGAGGGGGGGGGGGTGAATCTTGGGACACGCGGGGTGAATCTTGGGTGGGTGAATCTTGGGTGGGTGGGTGAATCTTGGGTGGGTGGGTGGTTGGTGGTGAATGTTGGGTGGGGTGAATCTTGAGTTTGTGAATCTTGGGTGGGGGTGTGTGAATCTTGGGTGGGGGGGTGGAGAGGTGGGGGGGTGGTGAGGTGGGGGGGTGTGAGTTCCCCCCTCCCCGGTGCTTGTTCCCCCCCCATCCCTGTCAGTGTTTCTCTCCCTCCCCCTCGTCGCTTGCGCGTGTTTCTCTCCCTCCCCCTTGTCCCCTGTGCGTGTTTCTCCCCCCCCCCCATCCCTATCAGTGTTTCTCTTCCTCCCCCTTGTCCCCTGCACGTGTTTCCACCCCCCACCCCCTCTCCCAGCTGTCCCTGCTGAGGGGAGGGGATAGAGAACGGGGCCACCCGCGGGTGGTGAGAAGCGGCGGGCGCTCCTTTCCGGTGCTCCCGCGGAGGGGAGAGAAAACGGGGCCCGCAGGTGGTGAGATCTGCGGGTGAGGGGGTTGATGGGGAGGGGAGAGAGAACGGGGCCCGTGGGTGGTGAGGGGAAGCGGCATGCGCTCCTTCCACCCACCCTCCCCGGCGCTCCCGGCGTCCCCGCTGAGGGGAGAGAGAACAGGGCCCACGGTTGGTGAGGAGAAGCAGCGTGCGCTCCGACCAATAAATAATATATTTTTATGGAATACGCTCTCCCAGTTTTTTCTATATTGTTCCAGCAGCAGTGCTCCGTTTTCATTCAACATTTTTGTCTATCTCTACAACGGAATGCACACCCAGGACCCGCGGGTACAGAGATATAACGTCGGGATGCTGCACTTTTCAAGTGAGTCCCTTCAGTCTCCAGGCGAGTGTGTTTTACCAGCTACCCATCCACATTTCAATATATGGTTAAACCTTGGAACATATTTCCTTGCTGAAGATTGTCTGCTTAGCTCTTAGCACCACACACCTTTTTTCAATCTTATATATACTTTCACAATTCAGTTCCTACTTTGCCTGAAGTATATTGGACATTTCCACCAGTTGGGACTGCACCTCACTTTGAAGGATATATTGCAATCCATAATTGATTCAGCTTAATCGAAGTTCAGGCATACAATCTGTATTTTATTTTATGTTGATTTTGTATTTTAATAAATGTATATTTTATTCTGTATAGCAAGGATTTAGATGCTCCATCCATAGGCACCTCGGCACAAGCGGCTCTGTTTTAGATTAGCTCTTTGAAGTCATGCACCAGAATATTTTCCTGTCTTCACTAGGGCTTCTAACCTTGCTGTTGCTGAGCCGCCATGGTTCGATTTTACAGTACCTCCACAATGGGGAGAAGGAGCTTGTGCTCGGGTACTGAACTTCTTATCCGGCCATAGCCCTTTTCATTTTCTGGAGCTGTGGGGTACTTGCCTTTGGTAACCCTGTGGATCTTTAGGCCCAAGTTCTCTGTTGAGCAGACTCCAAATTTGCAGACCCTACTCACATGAATGTGTGCGTCAGTGCTGCAAAGCAGAACAGAAAAAGTCCATGAGAGAGCTGATATAAAACATCAAAAGCACAATTATAACACTCACCTTGTTTTCAGCTCTGGAGCAGTGTCGATTCCTGCAGGAACTGAGTCCAGAAAGGTCAAATAGCTTAAATGAAGCAGGACAATGTAAGCCAGTTTCATTTTGGACCTAGTGGGAAAATACAAAATAAAGTTATTAGAGAGGTTGTCAGAGTTATTATTTCCACTACACTAATACTTAATTATTATTACAATTTTCAGGGGCCTCTCTGTGCCAATAGTTGTCTTTCAGTGTCTGCTTATTACTTTATCAATAGAACAAATACCAGAAAAAGACCACAAAGTCTACAATTACTGTGTATGTGTTTGCAGAGACATTGAAATGTGCACTGCTCTCAGAACACCAGTTATCTCACTAAGGCTGAGTCCATGGTCAGCGCTTAACCGCTGACCCGTGCTGAGGCGCGCTGACGCTTGTCAGTGAGCCCCTGCAGTCACAATGAGAGCGGCTTTAGCAGGGGCTCGCGCATGCTTCCGCAGTAAAAAAGTTTTCGTTTCGGCGCTCACGGAAGCGCATGTGAGCGGTTTGCCCAATGAGGGCGAACCAGCTACGTGACGTCACTGGCCCGCCCCCCCGACACTCCCCCGGACGGCGCGCGAACTTAAGGCAAGGGGAAGCACCCGCTTTCCCTCAGCCTCAGCGCGCCTCTGCACGGCTGGAGTCACCATGGACTCAGCCTTAGGCTAAGTCCCCACTGGCGCTGAGCGCGCTCATGCTTGGAGAGCGCTCCAAGCATGAGCGCCGGGTGTCCGGCTTGTACGCGTGCGGGGGAGGGGGGGGCATTGCGGGTAGTTGAGCGCACGGGTAATTATAGATTTTTTGTTTTGCTAAGCGCTGATCGTGTAAGTCTCCTCCGCAAGTGCCGCCCGCTCAGACCGATCAGTACTAGCGGGGACTTAGCCTAAAATGAAACTTTGCATTTGTAGCATATACATGTTGCTGCTTTTATGCCATCTAGGTTTTGCAGTTAAATATCCCAAGAACTCAACAGTATTTATAATTTCTGGGAAGCACTTTCACAGCAAAGGCTGCTGTTGCTGCTAGCACTTGTTCAGTGCAAGGGGATATCCTGCATGAATAGCCCAGAAGATAAAAGCAATGCAGAATGAAAGACTAGCATTCCTGAGAAATTACTGCACAAAGGTACAGTATGTCCTCCCATGTAACTGAACATAAAACATACCTGGATATGATGCTAATCCACAAAGTCAGATCTTCTTCACAAAAAAAAATTCATCCTGTGAGCAAAAGTCAGTATCTGTGTGTGCACAGGAGAGATGCTCTCTGAGCCTCTGTAAGGAAACCACTGAACATTCTGCGCTGGAATGCTGCCTTTTATGACCCAACACCGGGAGGGGCGGGGCCGAGTTTGAGTGACAGGAGCTGGAATTCCACACTACTCATTAAAGCTGCAGTTCAGTCAATATCCTGCATGTGTGGGTTTTTTTAATAAATCAGTTCTGTACTGTGAGAAAATACTTGTAGCGTTTTCTTTTTTTTTTTAAAACAACTTTGAAAGACAATTTTTTATGTATTCTAATGTAACGAGCATTTTTGTTTCTATAGCAACCCTTTAGAAAGGCACAACCCCTTCCTTTAATGTAACAGGCTCTGGCACACCCCTTTGTGAGTCCTGCCCCCACCACAGCCGTGCACTGGTCACATGATCTTCCCTACAGAATTGTCAGAGCAGCAGAAGAGAGTAGCTCAGAATTAATGAATTAAACCTTATTCCATTGCACATGTGTAGTTAATGTTAAATATTAACAACTCATTTAAAATCAAATCTGTATATATAATACTGTAAACAATATGTATATTTAATTTTATGTGAATGTGTACAATTCAATGTGTGTTATTAAATTTAATAATGGCTTGTTCTTGTATAGCGCTGCTAGTTTTACATAGCACTTTACAGAGACATTTTGCAGGCACAGGACCCTGCGGAGCTTAGGTGTGTATGTATGTGTTTGTATGATATAGATATATATGCGCACGCACGCATATACATGCGCACGCGCACACAGATACATGTGCACACGCACACATATACATGCACACACGTATACATGCGCACACGCACACATACATGCGCACACGCACACATACACACACACACAAACATGCGCACAAGCACACAAACATGCGCACATGCACACATACATGCGCACATATACACGCACACAAACATGCGCACACGCACACAAACATGCGCACACGCACACATACATGCGCACACGCACACATACATGCGCACATATACACGCACACAAACATGCGCACAAGCACACAAACATGCGCACACGCACACATACATGCG